>NC_139217.1:150996401-151281277 GCF_055691185.1 Crinia signifera
TGGGCTGGATCACTTTCCATGCGATTTGCATGTGTTTAGCTTGCAATGCGATCTGTGGGCGGGATGCAGTTAAGATCCCGGCGGTCGGGATCCCGGCGTTCAGAATCCCGACGCCGGAATCCCGACCGCCGAAATCCCGACACATTCTCCCTCCGTGGGTGTCCACGACACCCCTGGAGGGAGAATAAATTAGTGTGCCGAGCATAGCGAGGCACCGGGCCCGCTGCATGGCGAGCGCAGCGAGCCCGCAAGGGGGGGCGATCCCCGTCCCCCCCTTGTCGGGATTTCGGCGGTCGGGATTCCGGCGTCGGGATTCTGAATGCCGGGATCCCGACCGCCGGGATTCAGTACTGAATCCCCGTGGGCAGTACAAAAAGTATGCGCAGCACATACTTTTTGTACTGTGCGATGCCCGCGGTAGCGCGCATCACATCGCATTGCGCTGTGCTATTGCACCGTGTATGGGCACCATTAGATATAGAGGAATTCCCCATGTGTATTGCATAGAATCACAATATTTATAAAAACAATCTTTTATAAAATAATATAAAAATGATCTTCCCAATGAAGTTGATGCTTGATACCCTACGCATTTCGTCTTGACGACTTCATCAGGGAAAGATTCAAAGCAAATATCTTATAAGATTCAATTATTCCTTTCCAACAGGTTCTTCATTGACATAAAAATCAGGAAATATCCCCAAAGATTGAGCAGAAAAAATGAAAAATATTTCACACAGGTTTTTTCATGTAGGAAGGGGCACTCTTCACCAGGGAGGTGCCAAAAGGATTGTAGTTCCACATGTGTAGCCTCCAAACCAGAGGTGTGTGTATATACAGTATATATTCAGTACGACAGTTCAACAAATAAACTGTTGACAGCGAGGGCTATATTTACTAAAGTGCGGGCAGTTTGCTCCCCCCTGCCCAAAAATGCTGTATACAAATGCTGCCCCTGATGCCATACCCCTGATGCAGCTCTGCCCCTATTGCAGATCTTTCCTTGTAATATACCCCTGATGCAGCTCTGCCCCTTACGCAGATCTTTCCCTGATGCCAAACCCAATGCAGCTCTCACCCGGAAACAACTCTTCCCCAGGCTCTTAAACACTTTGAACCAGATGCACTAAGCTTCAAAAGCGATAAAATGGAGAGTGATAGCCAGCCAATCAGCTCCTATTTGACATTTTTCAAACACAGTCTGTGACATAGCAGGTAGAAGCTGATTGGCTGGCTGTTTATCACTCTCCATTTTATCACTTTTGAAACCTAGTGCATCTGGCCCTTTAACTCAACTAATGCAGCTCTCCCCCAATATGTGACTGTTCCCACCCCACCCCCTACTTCTCATGCAGCACATTCCAACCTGTTTCACTATTGTGCTGCTCATGCTTTCGCTACTCACTCCCTGTTCAGTATGTAGCCTATTGGCATCTGCTAAGTCTGGTCCAATCTCTCCTCATGTGGCTCCTCCTCGTGATGCAGTAAAGACAGATGCTGAATGGATGCTTTCACTGCCTCATCTCTTCCCTACCAGCAACATGGGAGGGAGTCTGAGGGAGGCCCAGGCTGATACTAAGTCTCTGAGGTTCACTGCGTGGCAGCAGGAGGCTCTGTGCACGGCAGTGGGATGCTTGGTGTGCCGCAGGACAGGCAAGCACAGCTGCAACACTATAAAGAATGCTCTGGGCAGGACAGAACACCTAAATTCCCAGCGCCCACAAACCCCATCAGCACTGGCTCCTCCAAGCTGCCGCAGGGTCTGCGGCACCATAGTTATGCCACTGAGTGCGGGTTCATAGAAGTGGAGATGTTTTACTATAGCAACCCATCAGATTTTAGATGAACGAAAAGAAGGGTCTGATTGGTTACTATTGGCAACATCTCCACTTCTATAAGTCTGCATTTTAGTAAACATACTGTACCCTCAGAATGAGAACATTGTTAGGCAGAAACTTGGTATGCTGATGTACTTGAGAGTTAAAACAGATTTGTTTAATGGAAGCTCTAACATGATGTTTTACCACACAGTATAAAAGCATAATGTTCATTCTTTATTTGCCCCTTTACTATATTGGTATGTTGTAGGTGTGATGATGATTGCAGAAAGGTATTCCTTTGAATAGAAGTACAGGGCTGGCAACCAATCTGAGATTGCATTTATCTTTGTTCTGAACAGACTGTATCACCCACAATACGTATAGTTGCCCTTGGTAAATAAAGGTTTAAGATTAAAGTGTGTTGTTTGTCATACTGTATCACATTGTAAATAGACAGTAAAAAAAAATGATATTTTGCATTTTGTTTTGATCTTTTTGATTTCGCATTTCCATTTTATTTGCAGATAAAATTGTGTTCTATGTGTTCACATTCCGAAACCAGAAAGATCATCAAAAAAAACCCTATTCTTTTTCTAGCAGTAAAATTGTAAATACTGCACAAAAGGCACTTACAGTAAATGATAGAAATGACTGAGCTCGAATTTGTTTTTGACTGTAACTTTGAAAAAAAATAGCACCTGTATGAGAACAAACAAGTACATGGTACTGTATATAACTTAAATCACTCTCTATCTTTGTGAAGCGCATATATTTATTTTTACTTATATATGAGTGTTGTTGTCCTGCTGAAGGATGGGTTTAATGACGTTTAGATTATTAAAGCACTGCTACTTAAATGTATCAAGTGCCTCCTCCCTTATGGCCAGATGTACTGTATCACACTTCAAAAAGTGATAAAGTGAAGACTGATAAACAACCAGCCAATTAGCTCCTACCTGTCTTTTTTCAAAAACAGCCTATAACATAGCAGTTGGGAGCTGATTGGCTGGCTGTTTATACTTTATATTTGATCACTGTTTGTAGAATTGTAGCTAGGGTTGCCACCTCTCCTGGATTTGCAGGATTCTCCCAGAATAGGTGGCAACCCTCCAGGAGGCTTTTCCTGTCTCCCGGATTCTGTGATTCTCCCGGATTCCGGGTGACTTCAAAAGCTTCCACAGCCTCCCAATTGTGTGAACGCTTGTTGTGCTGCCGGTGCAGAGCTGCCTGCGCCTAAAGACGCTCTCACGAGATGATGATGTCATCATCTTGCGAGTCTTTGTCTGCAGGGGCAGTGGCAGTGCGGCAGATTGGGACTGGTATGCTGTGGCCGGGCAGCGTGTGATGAGGTCGCGACTCACCTCATCTTCTGGTGCATGCTGCAGCTGCCTCTTCTTTTCCAGGCCTTAGTGAGCTGTTGGACTGGGACTTGGCAGAGGTGCACCAGCCACCAGAAGATGGTGAGTGGTGTTGGTATCTGCTGCTGCACCTAACCCTTACGTTCCGCATGCACAGGGACCGGAGCGAGGGCAGGTAGCGCTGGCTGTCTGTGAGTACTATACAGTACAAGTGCTCCCAGTATAGTTGTGTAAGGTGTGTGTAGCTGTCACACAGGGCCTTATTCTAGTTCACTCTTTCTGACAAAAATTTTCCAGGAGCATGCACGCCTTTGGCGCGCGCATGTTGGTGAGGGGGGGGGGGGGGGGGCTCCAGGAATCGATGATGTGTGAGGTAGCAACCCTAATTGTACACCAAAACATTGTCATTCATCCTGATTTGATATTTTAAGAATTTAGCTTCTGTCAGAAAATTCTTACTGTATTTTCATAAATTTAAGTGGACACTGGGATTCAAATGGCAACCTTCATCACAATATGCAGTATGCAATACTTTTTTTGTAAATAGTGTTAATGTAAATGTACAAAGGGTATAAAGGTTTCACAGCATGCAGCCATTTTTCCGTAGTTTGTTTTCACGGAAAATATAGGACATATTGACATAGTCAAGTGAATGTTTTACACAGCATCCACTACCATTGAAATAGTTTTTTGTAATTGTATTGCAATAAAAATGTGGCAGGTCTCTTTTCCTATAGCTAGTGTCAGAGGTCACATTTTAATAAAACGTATTTTCCTAGCTGCAGAACACAATTAAGGGGTTCTAAATAAGGTATTGGATTTTACACATAAAATAGATATTCCCTATTGTATATTCCTAAAATCTCTATTGCAGAAAATAAATACCCTTTAGCTGGCAGTTGCTTTTTTTTTTGGTTTCAGCTTATAAAAAGTGTCAGTAGGTCAAGAAATTGTGAAATGTTGGTTCATTTAGACATTGCAATGCACAAATTGCCATAAGCTTAAAAGTTATTTTGCGTTAGTGAAGGATGTGAAGTGTACAATAAAATGTTGAAGAGAAAAATTATTTAATGTTTCAAATAAAATGTGTCTAGGATGTACACACACACTGACATTACCAGATAGAGGGGAAAATGTATATGCTATTACATAATTATCGTGTGATCTACTGTAGATAATGATATAACATAGTGTGGAGTTCTATTGAAGATGAAAGGTTGCCTATATTAACCCAACATATCCTATATATTATCTTCTAGAAAGTACTAAATAAATAAGTTGATTCTGATTGGTTGCTTTGGGCAACATCCCATCTTCAATAGAACTCCCATCTTAGTAAATTTAATCAGGTGATTACCACACTTAGGGCCTTATTCTGGTTGAGTCGGATGGCTCCGAATGCGTACGGACGGCCGATGGTTGGTATTTGCGCATGTGCAGAGGTGTATCTGCGCATGTGCAAAAGCCTCACACGTCCGAACACGGCGTGAGTTGCGTGCAGAAAATGATCATACAGAACCATCCGAGCAGGGGGTGGCGAGGGTCGTGAAGGGCTGTTTGGGCTCATTACCATATGCATACGCCCCGCGTTTCATGGGAGTTCCCATGAAAATGCTGGGCGTACGTATGGTAATCCGTCCAAGATGCACGTGTGGGGGGCGGACATATGGCAGTCAGATGCCAGCTGCCCGCCCATATCCCTGCATTTGCACGGAGAAATACCCGAGTGGTCTGGAGCACTCGGTGCTGCCTGAGCACTTGGTCCAGCATTCGATGGTCGGCGACCATCGAATGATGGGGGAGGTTCTCACAGAGGCAGTAGGTGTTCACATGGAAAATCCACTTGCGGTCCGTTCGGTCGGCATCTTACTGAATTCGGATGGTGTTAGCGATCCTTACGGAAGGCGGGGCTAAGAACACTCGGTTCCAGTCCGCAAATACGCATCTGTCCAAACAACCAGAAACCTTAGTCCTCAAGGACCCCTAATAGTTCACATTTTCCATGTCACGTGGCAGGTGCTTTTTGTATCACCAACTGTCATGTTAAAAAATTAACAGATGACCTTGAAAACATGAACTGTTATGAGTCCTTGAGAAAAAAGTTTGGGAACCTTAACACCATGGGAAGTTAAATAAATCTCATTATTTATACACCGTGCCTCTATTGCTTCAAGCTGACTTGCCTAATAGTTCTATCTTCTTGCACATGTCAAGTCATTTCAGCCCCTATCAATATTTTAGACCTGTTTTGGCCATAGGCTGAAATAAATAAAGCTCCAACACATTCAGTAATCAGTATGCAATAAATAGATTTTCTGTTTAAGAATGACATTTGGAAAAACAGTTAATAAATCTGGAAGCATTGGATTTCCAGCTTACTGCATTTAATTTTCATACAAAACCCTTTTTTTTTGGTAACTTAAACTATTCAAGAAGGAAAAGTTTGTAGCCCTTCTATTGCAATATTTTGGTCAAATTGTATTATATGAACATGTTAATGCAATTCTCAAATTGATTAGAATATGCTTTAGCCTTGCTATTGTGAAAGCCTTGTCTAAAGGTAACCATATCATTTAAAATCCAGGGTAAATCGTGACCATGTGCAAAATATCTGTGACCCGGGAAGATGGTAATTGATATTACTCCTCCAAGAAAATGATGGATTTTTTTTACAGCTAATTGGATAGCCCAGAAATTTTAATCTCCAGTTGAATAATTCTATTCCACAGCTGTTAGTTCCTGAGAGAAAGAAGCCTGGAGAACTAATTTTTCTGTATAGCACAGCACTGACTCCTAAACTAGAGGCATCAACTTCAAGAATAAAAGGTTCGGTTGGATCCAGATGAACTAAGATATGAATGGTTTGAAATGTGTGCTTCACAATTATTAAAATGACTCTAGTTGAGGTCAGACAATTCTTCAGAAATGTTTGTTGATGTTTTATTTTGCAGTAGTTTGTACAGCCAAATCATCTTTTCACAGCTTTAGTGGCACAGGATAGGCTTGAGACTTTTTGACCTTCATACTCAGATCTTCTGAACAGACAACGGGTGAAATTTAATAGGATGAGAGATTCAGAAATTTAGAGATTTGGTAATAAATCTCCAGTTTTTTAAAAGCAGCAATCATTTACTCTTCCAAATCAAACTGGGTTTGCAGTGTAAATGATTGCTGCTTTTAAAAAACTGAAGATTCCTTTACAACTCTCTCACTTTCTGAATCTCTCATCCTATTAAATTTCCCCAACTTGTCTCAAAAATTCAATACTTTTGCTTTGAAAGATGTATTTTTCTAATTTGGCATAAAGATTTCTAGGATATGGGAGCTGACGTGCAAGGGGAAACCAATGCCACCCCTTGATTTTATTATGGCTGTTGCAGTTGTCATCTTTAAAATTGGCATTTATACCAGCCCTGTTCTAGGTGCAAGAGCTCCACTAGAAACAGCACTTTACATAAAGATAAATCCAGCCAAGTTGTCTGGCTCAGAATAGGACATGAATATGCAAAA
Organism: Crinia signifera; assembly: GCF_055691185.1. Lineage (NCBI taxonomy): Eukaryota > Metazoa > Chordata > Amphibia > Anura > Myobatrachidae > Crinia > Crinia signifera. Next base: position 151,003,090 of record NC_139217.1, read on the forward strand.
ATGCATAAAATTGCTTTTACACATGTTCTGTACGTAAAGAGACATTATTTACATTTATAAAAGAGATTTGGGCTACTCAAAATAATCCCCTTTGTCTCTATATAGTAATAAAAACATGATATTTATGTTCATGAGGAAATGTGAATACATCAAAATGAATATTAAATTAATTAATGATTAATAAATAATAAATCCTATAGAAAGTTTTCATAAATCAAGAGCTTATAGCCCAAGTATAAGCCTAGTAGAAATGTATTATCAACACACTTCTCAATACAACAAATCACAGGTCTCAGGTCAATAGAGGCAATTTAAGCTAATGTAAAAGCCAAGTAGAAATTATTAACACTAATCAACACATTTATAAAAAAAAAAGCTGCATCTGGCATGTGAATATATATTTTATTATTATTATTTATTATTATGGTTTATTTCTATGGCGCCACAAGGGTTCCGCAGCGCGTGCCAATACATAGATGAGCAAAAGAACAAAACAAGAAAAATTGTGATTTACAGTACAAATGCAAATTAGGACAAGTACATGATAAATAAAAAATACAGTTGCAACAGTGGACACTGAAGCAATAATAACAGTGGCAGAGATATATTCTAAGAAAAGCACATGAGGAGAGAGGGCCCTGCTCATTAGAGCTTACATTCTAAAGGTAAGGGGCAGACAAACTGGGGTGACACTGCAGGGATAGAAGTAAACATAAACATGAGAAATGGTTAGATTTAATGAAGAAGTGGGTCTTGAGTGCACGTTTAAAGGTTTGTAGGGAGGTGGCAAGTCTGATAGGGAGAGGTAGAGAATTCCACAGATACGGAGCACAATGGTCAAAGTCCTGGAGGTGGGAATGGGAGGAAGTAATCAGTTTGCAGGAGAGGTGACATGCATTTGTGGAGCGGAGAGGGTGGGTGGGAGTGTGAAGAGAGTCAAGGTCAGATATGTAGGTGGGAGAGGAATCGGTGAGTGCTTTGTAAAATATAGGGATTTTGAATTCAGTGAAAATTATATTTTCTATATGCACATTTACTGGATACACACAAACAAAAAGCGGTAATAGCTACAGTATATCTGAAATAGTAAGATAAGTGAAAATTTTAATAGCATTTAAATATTTTCATTAAATGTATTAGTAAAATACAAAAATCAATTCAAAACTACAGAAAATATACTTCAAAAACTTAACAAGTTACAGAACCAACCCAATTTAGCCATAATGTAATTTGCATAAAAAAATAAAAGGTAGCTACTTTGCTTTAGAAAAACAGAATAACGATACTTGCCATTTGTATTCGATTTCCCTAAATTTAGTGTTAAATATTTCATCCATATGAGTTTCCGCATTTGGTAGCCAACCAATGTCTTCTTTTAGCTTTGCTTTGTTTAACTTTGGAAAGTTTTCATACAGATAACTGAAAGCCTGGCTGTTACATTCCAGACTTTTATATTTATATTCTTCTAGTTTGTCTTGTGAATTACAGTACCTCCGCATTGCAGTCTTGGATGTCCATATTTGCCTGAGAGATCTGTTCAGCATACAAGCTACAGCATGTGCCTTAGTTACCTTTCAAGCTGACCATGCACCTGAGAGTTTCTTTGCAAATTCCTGATTACGGCAATGTTTGCAGTCCTGCTTGAAGTGCTAATTCTGAACTGCAGAGATCATGTGAATGTATTATTATTCCCTCTGCAGTGTGCTCTTCTCCAGAGTTCCCTCCAGAATTAGAGATGGACACAGCCATAACAACCTGAATCAGATGATCTGCCAATCACCAACCAGAAGTCAGTATGAGATCAAATGACAAATTTCCCTGGACAGCGGTGGTATAAAGTGAGCATAGTGGACACTCAAAAATTGTCAGTGCTTTTGCTGTCTTCAGTCTAGCTGTGTAGCAGAGATCTACAGTGTGTATCCTATAGCATTATGACTAATACATAGTTCAAAAGATTCCCAACAGCTTTATGGTTACAATGCAGATACATGCTCAGCATACCTGGTTTACTACTCCAGTACTACCCTGGTTCCAGAATTCCGGTTCAATCTCGGTTCTTGTATTCTGATTCAATCTCTGTTCCCGTATTCCAGATTAATCGCAGTTTAAGAATTGCAGTTCAAACTGGGTTCCATTATTTTATTTTAATCCCAGATTCTGTATTCTGTATTCTGTTTCAATCACTGTTCCTTTATTCCAGATCAACCCTGGTTCCTATATTCTGGTTCAATCCTGGTGTCAAAGTTCCAGCCTACCTGCTATTCTGATTCAATTCCAGTTATAGTCATTGGCGATTTAATCAGATCAGGCCGATATATATATATATATATATATATATACAGTATATGTGTTTAACATCTGATCCGATGTGCGTTCACGTGCGCATCCGATCAGAACCTACAAGTCATATGTGTAGCACAATCAGCCAATTAGCAGCCCCCATTCATTTGAATTGCTGTTTTCAAGTCTCCTCCCCACCTGCAGCTCCCCGGGAGTCCTTTACATGCAATAAATTTAATGTGATTTATCACATCTAAAAAATGGGACATCAAGTTCCAAATCACATGCAACCCGCACGGGGTGCTGCTGGGGGAGTGATAGGGGATTCAGGTCTGACTTGTCCCTCAGAGAAGTCGAACCTTTGTATGGCGAACTTCAGACTCTAATCTGGAACAAGTCTCTGACTCCATTCTGGTTTTAGTTATGCTTTCCCAAAAAGCAGGGGTGGAGGGTGGAGACTCTGGTGGAGGGGAGGAAGCGTGACTGAGTGCCATAATTTCCATTTTTCTCATTTTGGGGGCCTTCCCAGTACTCCACTAGCAGATGGACAGCCCGCGGTCCTTGTCCGCACTGAATAGATGCTCTGCACAAGGCATCAATTGAGTGATCATTGGTAGAACAGCAGTGATCACTGCCCACCCCAACCTGCCTCCTTCCCATGAGACACTGCAAATTACAGGTGGGACAGGGACAGGTCAATTAGTGGGACAAGCTGTAATTGGGACAGTTGGGAGATATGTCAATCCTATTGTATACTTAGATGAAAAAGATAAATAGGCCACAAGTTTTTATCATGACTTTTATTTGAAAGGTGTATTTGAGAGGAAATACTACTGAAGTAAAGTGCCTCATTACATGTGTTATAGGTATGCTTCTCCAGTCATGATTTTCAGCCTGAAAAGCCTGGTGAAAGACAGCTGTCATTTTTAATACCAGTTGAGTTTAGTGCAAGATCTATTGCTGTGAGTCATCTCCATCAGAGCCCTCTTTGGAATGAATTACCCATTTGGCAGGAGACAGCTACACAGACTGCTGTCTTTATTGTCGTATTAAGAGCTGTATAATAATATACTAAAATAATGGTCCTTTCTACAGCACAACGTCTTGTTTCATCACACCAGAAGATTTTTACAGCAGAATACATCTGACACTGTTATCAGTGTTACTATTTTCATTTTGTTTTTGTCATTAATAATGTTCTATGTTCTATATGCTTCTGAGTAATATAACATTAGAAACCAAGACCGTAATTCTCATTGGCTCGCTTAGCAGCGGTAGTTCGCTGCTTAGTGAGCCTTGTAGCGCTGCCTACCGGCCGTGCGAATGCCTGCCACCCAGAAAATATATGGGACACACTGCAAATTGAAGATTTGCATATACATACATTTGCAGACTAGCGTGCGGGCTCAAAATCATTTGATGGTCACCTACCATCAAATGATTTCTACAGTGCTTGCAAATCTAAGTTAGTGTCTTCTGACAAGGTGCATACAAACTGCACAATTTTTTTTGACCATTGAAAGACGCCAGCCAAAAAGAGAAATATGTAGCTACAGTTTATAGGCTCTTTTTGAAAGATATCCAAATTGAGCTGCATGCACAGTTGACGAACAATCTTGATGAACAACTGGTGGGTATGCGCATCATCATTCATCGTTCGTCTATCGTCAATATCTTTTGTCAACATCTTTCGTCCAGGACACTGGGATCAATGGAAATGTCTTTCAACAAAATTGGTCAACAAAAATTGTGCAGTGTGTATTCCTTTAGACTTGCGGCACCCTGCTATGAGAACTGGGTGGGCAGCTGATGTTTGATGACATCAGTCACCCGCCCCTGGAAGGCAGGTGCCCATCTGCATTTGCATGAGGACTCCCATTGTTTTCCGCACCCAGTGATTTTGTGGCCACCTCCTCCTATACCCCCCCCCCCCCCCCCCGTGCAAGCGCCATGGAGACTATGAAAGTCTGCACATGCGCATATTCGAACGTCCGAATATGCGCATGCGTAGTGCTAAAACATCAGTCCATAGTGCGAACATGATGGGGACTAAATCAATCAGAATGAGGGCACAAGTGTAATAGAGCATGAGGATCAGAAAGTGAGAGATTCAGTGAGAGTGTTCCCATTTTTTTTTTTTTAAAGCTGCAATCATTTACACAGAAAAAAAAAACCAGGTTGATTTTGCCATGTACTGTAAATGATTTCCTTTTTTTTTAAATGGGAAAACGCTTCCAAAATCTCTCACTTTCTGATTCTCACACCCTATTACATTTGGCCCTAGTTGTTATTGCAGCTTTGTATCTATTATTATATTATTTGGAAAAATTTAAATTGTATATATTTTTGTATATTCAAGGCTCAATTTTTATATTTTTACGTTAAGTATTTTCACAGTATTAAGATATATATATATCAGAAAAAGACAATGTGGAGAAGCGCTGGCTTCATAAACCTCAGTTTTGTCAATGGAGAAAAGTCCCAGAGTCTAATTGGAGCTCCCAGGGAAGAAATCTTTAACACGCACTAGGCCTTTAGTTTTGTGGCCGCTGCTTTTTCCACCCTTTTGAGAAGAATCCCGGGATCCCACGGGATTAACAGATATCTAGAACAAGAAAATGGGGGAAGCGCTTCATAGTGCAAGTATTGCTTTTTTAATATGAAACAAGTGTCCTACCAGACGCCTCTGTATTGTTACTGCCGTCCACGTTCCGGGAGAGTAGAGGGATAAGTGCGCCAGCAGGTCCAGCGTGTCGGAGGTACACAGGACGCAGCAGCATTGCCCGGTGGTTCTCAGCCTTGAGATTGGAAGTGGAGTCGGTAATTGTTTTTAAAAAAACCACGTGGTAGTTTCTAGCCCACGCTGATGTATTAAATGGTACGAGTTGTACATTTTACTCTGATCTTTTAATTGAAAACTTGTTTCATATTAAAAAAGCAATACTTGCACTATGAAGCGCTTCCCCCATTTTCTTGTTCTAGATATATATATATATATATATATATATATATATATATATATATAAATATTATTATTATTATTATAATTTTATTTATAAGGCGCCACAAGTGTTTCGCTGCCCCTTACAAAGGAACAGTACAGGGAGACAAAACATCATAACATAGAATAAATAACAAAACTATTTAACAAATAAAGAGCACCACAGTTCAATACACATTACATCTTAAATATAAGTAGTGAGGACGCAATGGACATACTATAAGAGGCTTGAGGCCAATTATGGAGATAAGTATGTGGACGAAGATGGTCACTGAGTGTTTGAGTATAGGAGAGCTGTGAGTGAAATGTGAAGAGAAGAGGGCTTTGACAACAGGAGGGAAGAGGGCCCTGCTCGGAGGAGCTTACAATCTAGTAGTATAGATTGTATATCTATATATACACTAAACATCAGCACTCACCTTTCCTAGTTTTGGGGTGCCCTATGGTTGTGACCACATTGGTTAAACAGACATTGTAGGGGCTCTGCACACACTAAATTAACTGATATTAATAAATAGTGGAGATTTAGTTCATGAATTGATCAATGCATTTAAGCCTGCAGCCCCCTTCACGGGACCCCACTTTTCTGCAGGTCCTAACACTATTGTTGAAAATGGCTACAATACACATAGCTATGATATTAATGTTTGATTCGAGGCATGCTATCTGGTCTAAAGCTAACAGCAGACTGTGCTTTTATAGGTGAGCAGTTACCAACTCACCTGTCACTAATCATCTAGGGAAGTGGTTAACATAAGCTATGAAATATAGGTTAAAACAGGGTGCATGAGAGAATGTGACCACAATAAGACTAATTAAAAAAATGTATCTAATAAACAATATATACATTAAACATCGACACTCGCCTTTCCTAGTTTTGGGATGCCCTATGGCTTGTGACCACATTGTTTAAGCAGACATTGTAGGGGCTCTGCACACACTAAATTAACTGATATTAATAAATAGTAGAGATTTGGTTCATGAATTGATCAATGCATTTAAGCCTGCAGCCCTCTTCACGGGACCCCACTTTTCTGCAGGTCCTAACACTATCGCTCAAAATGGCTACAATACACATAGCTATCACATTAATGTTTTATTCATGAACTAAATCTCCACTATTTATTAATATCAGTTAATTTAGTGTGTGCAGAGCCCCTATAAGAAAAATCGGTACTCTTTACCTAGAAGGGCGCCCATCGCGGGCATCGCATGTACTAAAAAATCGCATGCGATGCGACCAACGCGATGACCGCGATTTCCCATAGGGAACAATGTTAAATTTCCCAATTAAGCCGATTCAATGTCCCAATTGACCCGATTTTCCATAGGGAACAATGTTAAATAGCCCACAGAGGCCAAATAGGCACCCTGAAGTGTGAAATGGCCCCCCCAATTGTTAACGCCACCCCACGATCAACATCAACCCGAAGCGTGGCGAGCGCAGCGAGCCCGCGAGGGGCGGCGGAACGCGTCCTACGACCTTTTCATACCCCCACTATCCACGTCGGCGTGGAGTTGAGAATAGAAAGTGTGGCGAGCGCAGCGAGCCACCGAGCCCGAAGCGTGGCGAGCGCAGTGAGCCCCGCGAGGGGACGCGGACACCTTCACAGGTATACGCGTCCCCTCGCGGGCTTCACAGCTGTCCGCGTCCCCGCGCGGGGCACGCTGCGCTCGCCACGCTTCGGGCTCGGTGGCTCGCTGCGCTCGCCACACTTTCTATTCTCAACTCCACGCCGACGTGGATAGTGGGGGTATGAAATGGTCGTAGGACGCGTACCGCCGCCCCTCGCGGGCTCGCTGTGCTCGCCACGCTTCGGGTTGACGTTGATCATGGGGTGGCGTTAACAATTGGGGGGGCCATTTCACCCTTCAGGGTGCCTATTCGGCCTCTGTGGGCCATTTAACATTGTTCCCTATGGAAAATCGGGTCAATTGGGCCATTGAAATGGAAATTCGGGTCAATTGGGACATTTAACATTGTTCCCTATTGGAAATCGCGGTCATCGCGTCGTTCACATCGCATGCGATTTTTTGGTCGCATGCGATGCGACCGACGTGATTTTTTTTTCCCTAACGATGCCCTCGATCAAAATCGTGGGCGCCCTTCTAGGTAAAGAGTACCGAAAAATCTTTAGCAGGGACAAATTCTCTAATGTTAGAGATCCAGCCCCTTTGTCCAGTAAGTATGATGTATCGGAGGCATTGGCTGTATAATTTCTCAAGAGATGGCATACAAACTACCCTATCATACCAGTGATAGCAACATTTGACATATATATGTGGAATTTATAAGTATGATTAGAAAGAGAGAAGAATGGCTGGAAGCATCTCATTTTAACCCACTGCCTGCCTATGTTGCTTAGATAAGTAGGAGCTGATTGGCTGGTTATTTCTCACTCTCCATTTTATCACTTTGTGAAGCTTAATATATCTGGCCCTTAATAAATGTACCCCTTAGTTTCTTTTAAGGAAATATCTGAACTCAATGATAGTACCGCACTACTCTGATTTACACACATCTAACATTTTTGCTTATGGTACTCATAGTATGAATATCCAGGAGAAGGCAATTTTAGAAACCCGCTGAGATTGGTAACTACTAATCAGTGAACACAATGGTCCATTCATGTATCTTGGATGAAACCTAATTAAAATCAGATTTGTGCTAGCTGGCAGATTACAGAATTAGAAGGAGCTTCTTCCCGCAGGCCATTAGAGCCCTCAACCAGACCTCCTTATACTGGGACTTTCTTTCATTCTTTCTAGACCTACAGTACCCTACACATTCTCTCTACACTCTTCCTCAGCCAATCTAATTATCCTAATGTAGGACAGTTGTATAATAAGCATTTCACTACATCTTGTACTATGTATGATTTTTGTATGTGACAAATAAAATTTGATTTGAAATTTGATGTGATTTGACTTATTGGTATGCACCTGGTTTTGAATCAGTAGCATCTAAATACTGTGCTTCCTGCATCATCTGCTTACAGAAGAATTTTGGGAGACCAGTTTAGACAATACCTTCACATCTTCCATAAACAACGGATCCTTTCCTAGAGTTACAAATTGATCACTTTCAGCTTCCAAAGGTTAGGATGCTTCAATATGCATTTGTTTGTTTAGATGTATTCAGTGATTGGGAAGAGGGTTACACAGTAGCCAGCACAAGTGTTTATTACAACCAAGAAACTGGTACAATAATTTATATGTAGATATGTAATACCTTATGCAATATCATCAGATCAAGGCACACTATAATTGGACTATAAAGAACAAACTTGTCAAAATATGTAGTGACTAGGTTGGGTTGAATATTTCCCCTTATGAAATACTGTTTTGGAAGATTTCCCCATTGTTGCGCTCCCATATGAATTCAGTAAAACAAAAGGACTTAACTGTGAATTATCTGATTTCATTCAGCAATCAACTGAAGAAGATACATGCAATGGAGCACAGAGTCGTAAATGGAATTTGGGGCGGGATATGATAGTGTCCGAGTTCAACGGCCGTGTGGGTTTGCCGGCTGATAACGAAGTCTTTTTAAGGGGGCATCTCACATGACCGCTGAACACAGATGCTACTTTATTGCATCCTGCCCTTGGTGTGAGTAAAAGCCACATCACTGTAGCACTTTGTATGCAGATTCAGACTTATTTGCATACATATGTACTTTAAATGATAAATTGCACATCAAATTTATTAGCGCACTTTAACAAAGTAGTTTTCTAATTTCCAGTTGTTTCATTTGTGTAAAAACATGCACATTGGAGCAATAAAGACACTCAGCATAGTTGAGTCAAATGATATCTTGGGTAAAATGTAGTAGGATGAAAGATTCATAAAGTGAGAGATTTGGTAAGAAATCTCCAGTTTTTTTTTAAAGTGGCAATCATTTACATTTCAAAATCAATTGATTGCCACTTTAACAAAACTGGAGATTTCTTACCAAATCTCTCACTTTCTAATTCTCTCATCCTATTCAATTTCACCCCTGATGCGTAGAAAAAGGCTATTTGGCATGAGTGAAGCCACAGTATATGAGGACTCAGTTGTAGGCTTCCTTTTCTTCAAATGCTAGAAATTGCTGGTTTTTCTTAATTACTTAGTGCAGTCATTGTACTTAGCTGTATAAATTCTTCTGTCTTATGTAATCTTCTGCTTTTACTTGTAATTGTTTTACTTGTAATTGTTTCTTCAATGTTTCTTTTTTTGGAGTATTGGTTATATAATCTTGTGGATATCGTCATTGAAACAAAGAAATAGAAAGAAATAAGGTTCTTTGTGCACTTTCTGCTAACTTTTCCTGTTAACTATTTCTATAAATGTTATTTAACATCACATCGCTCTGAAAACAGTTGTCCTAGAGGTCTTTGGGCCTGATTCAGACCTGTTTGCTAGACTTTATTTAAAGTCGTTCAGATCTTTGAAAGATTCATCCGAAGAGCTGACACCGCCCTTGTGCACAGGGGGCCTGAGACAGATGTGGATAGACTTTCTGTTGTTGAAGATAACAGCACTGACAGTACTACTATGGTAATGCAGCCGCATGTGTCATGTTGACCAAAGCTACGTAACACCAATAGCCCAACAACCAGAAGTCCCTCTGTCTGCCTTTGGAGGGGAGGGGGCAATAACATTGGTCACAGCCACTCATTGTATCTAATCCTTGCTGTGAGGCACATAGCACCACAATTTTAGGTTTGAGCAGTAATTCCTATACTTATTATATTAGGCATACCTCCTGTGGCAATAGGACCTGCCACCCCCAAGGCACAGCCAACACAAGAAGGGGGCAGAGCTTCATGTTTGGTGGACATGTCTCTGACCAGGGGACATGGCCTAGTACCGCTACCCCCGTTTTTGTCAGCTGAGCACTGCCTGGCTCCCTCCATGCAGTGAAGAGATGAGGTACACATGCACACAACATCTATTAACCCATCACAGAGCCGGTGATCTCTGACTCTCCCCAACTGCTCCCTCACCTGCAGGAAGGACAGCGGGACAGTCTGCAATTAGCAGGACCACCCCGCTGTAATCGGGATAGTTGGGGGTTTGGATTAGGCCATTCTCTCTATAATCAGGGCTCGCGGAAAGCTCTCTAAGGCTGTGATTATAGATGCTTAAACTGTACAGAAAGTGTAGCTTCTACATCATTTTATGAAATCTTTATCAATAGGTTCCTTAATGTTTTATATGTCCATCAGGTATATGTGATTTAAGTGGTGATATATGTCCTCTTAAACACTGTCTATAATGAGTCAAAGGTGTGAGGTGTACATAGCTCACCCTGCATCCATTTCTTACCCCTCCAGACTATCACATTGGTGGATGCTGCTCTGCATAAGTCACCAAGAATATGAAAAGTAGGAAAATACTTTGAAATTGGCAACCACACTTTTCTATGGAGACCTGCACATACCCACTGGACTGGCACAGCGCAAACTACTCAAACGGAGAATTCCAGTAAGCAGCTGAGTCTCTGCTTAAAATGTACACCTCTGGGAAGTGCAAACATTAAAGCTAATGATTTTTTAGTGACCCACTTTGCTTAGGAACTTACCTACTGTAACCTAACTATCCGTGAAGGTCTGCTTTATTGGCTTGTGCTTCTACAATAAGAGGTTAATAACTGCTCTGACCTAAAAATTTCTGTTTAAAAAAAAATATGTTGCTGTAGGAAGCATTAGTAGAATTGGCAACATTATTTCTGCCTTTGCTTTGTTAGCAGTCATTAGAGAGGGAAGAGACATTTATAAATGTCATACAGGCCTTGCTAAGTGGTGTCTTATGCTCCCAGTTGGAGCAGTAGTAAAATAAATGGTGTCTGAACCTTGTTAACACTTTTTATGATGGTTCAGATGACTATTATGAAAGAATAGTTAGCAGTGGCATAAGTTCGTCTCAGTTACCCTTGAGGCAAGATAAATATTAGTGCCCCCCCTACACACACACACACACACACACACACACACACACACACACACACACAGCACCTTATATAACTATATGTATAGCATGTATGTATGTATATACAGATGGAGCCCCTCTCTTCTTTGCCTGGCGCTCTCCAGAATGTTCCCTCTGGCGAGCGCTGGCCGAGAGGGGCTCCATCAGACTGGGACTGCGCGTCCCAGTCTCTCGACAGCTGGGCGGCGGGACTCTGTCCGTCTCTGCTTCAGGGAGATGTGCAGGGTTAGGGGGGCTTGGAGCAGCGGTGGGGACCGGCAATGGCGGAGGGGGAGGTGGCAGACAGTGGCGGGGAGCTCCATCTGAACTTTCAGGAGAGGAGAGGTGGTCCCTTGGAAGCAGGAGCCCGGTGGCAGATGACTCCATTGCCTCCCATAATTACTCCTCTGCTATTTAGAATCCCATCTATATGATGGAGGTATGGTGTGTGTTTGGGCGCCACCTGTAGCCATTGGCGCACCATAGCTGCGAGGAGCAGAATTAGGCTTTTATTACATAAGATTATTTGAAAGAAAATACAGTTCACACATCTCAGTCTGTAATTTTTCCAATAAGTATATATCTGTGCATGCCTTTATGTTTCCTGCACTAATTAAACAATGCTAATCTGAACTTCTTTCAAATTGTAATTTATATAATTTGCTGTAAAAGTCCTGAATTATTCTCTGTAATTAATATTAGTCATTTAGCACAAACACATCTAGCTACATATATTTTAATGACAACTTAACACAAAACAAATTAAAGAAAATGCTCCACTGTGTCTTTCTATTAGTATATAGTTAACATTAATTAGCTTCACATTTAAGTAAGGTAACAAATAGGCATACAAATAATACAAAAAGTTCTGACATTTAATAGACATTTTGTATGCTTCGAGGTATTGTTGTAGCTAGTTATGCAGATGTGGAAATATTTTAAACAGACTACTTACAATGTGCATGTTGTAATCGGCCATTTGTAAACTACTGTATATCGACCCAAACAACTGCAAAATATGAGTATCTAATTGACTGCCAAATGTATAAAATAATAAAATAATAATAATAATAATAAAATAATAATAATAATAATAATAATAATAATAATAATAATAATAATAATAATAATAATAAAATAATAATACTGTAATATAGTTGATTTTAATCTTTTTGCATTTATTTAATTATATAGATGTTTGAATTCAATCAAAACTATAAAACACTTTTTATTTGTCATATTATTCTCTTAATAGGCAGAGAAATACATTTCTGAGTGAGTGAGGTTACCTTATTGTCCTCTGTAACAGTCATTCCGCTTGAATATGTCATATATGTCACATCAGATGCAATCTCCCCAGACCGACATTGTGCATACCTCCCAACTTTTTAACTCCCTTAATCAGGACTTGCCACACTGGAAATGCGGCAAAAAAGTGGCAAGGCCACATGAGGAGAGGCAGAACCAAGTGCCGCGATCCCCATACACGTAATTTGGGGGACATGCCCAGCGCTTCCCTAGCGGATGAGCAGCCTTGGATTTCTTTCCTGCATGGCAGCTTATTAGCAATCACTGGTGTCCCAAACTGTACCCCCCCCCCCCCCAAGTATAGGTGCATAGGTGAGGGGCACCTATTTGTATGGGAGGGGCAGCAGCGCACCCAGTTTTAATAGGTGACTATCTCTTTATGTCCACTGTCCTGATTTTCCTTCCCCGCTGAGTCCTCTCATTTTAGCTGTACTAGAGGTTTATTTCGTGCTGGTATTCACTATTCAGGATAACCCTAGTGTGCCTGGAAAAGAAGAGACTCTATTCTGCTTATAATCATGATGTCTAAGCGATATTAGATGCACTCACCCACAATACCTTCAGGCCCATCACTTCACTATGGTGCAGGAATTTATTGGTATTGGTGAGTAACACAGTGGGTGACCACTTTGGAAAACCTATATACACTATTTGCACATGGTATATAAAGTGTGGCAGTAGCAATCTAGCGGAGACACTACAAGGAGACTTTTTCCCTCAAACCTACAAACTGTCCGAGGGGAGACTACTACACATACCCTCAAACTACTTAACCGATACCTAGTGATATTCACCTGCTGTACAACAGAAATATAATTTATTCTGATACTATAAAAAAAAACTACGGGGCTGCTGACTAATTAGGTTTATATTGTAATGTGACCTCTTTGTTCACTTTTCGTCTTTATTAAACTTTTGCCAAATACCATAGTCTTACAAATACATCAACATACATATAAAATACAAGTCCAACATCACTCAGCTTATTTCTACTGTCTAACAACAGCACAGTTATATGTAAAGCTTTAGCAGCCCATACACAGCCCGTTTAACGGATCCGTTTGGGATTTAATTAGCACACATCAGATCGGATCAGATCCCTAGTGCATGCAGTGTGCATGCACTGCGATTCGATCCGATGTGTACCTAGTACAAAAAGTACTGTATGTGCAGCACATACTTTTTGTACCGTACTATGTGATGCGTGGGAGCGCGCATCGCATAATACAGAACGGAGCCATACACAACGGACCGTGTATGGGCTCCTTTATTCTAAGAAAAAACATGACACTAAACACTCTTTCAGTCTTATCTCATCCTAAATTCTTCCCCACGCCACCTGCCTTTTCTTTCTTGAGCTCTTCTATAACAATTTGTGTATATTTGCATTTGGTCTTGCTCTTATTGGGCCTTATTCTAGTTCACTCTTTCTGACAAAATCCTTCTTAGATGGACAAAACCATGTGCACTGCAGGTGGGGCAGATGTTACTTGTGCAGAGATAATTAAATTTGGGTGGGGTTTTACTTCAAATTGAGATCTATATTGCAGTGTAAAAATACAGCAGCCAGTATTTACCCTGCACAGAAACAAAATAACTCACCCAAATCTAATTCTCTCTCCACATTTTACATCTGCCCCCATGCAGTACACATGGTTTTGTCCACCTCAGAAGGATTTTGTCAGAAAGACGTATATCTGGTTGGTGCGTATATTTCCGATTTATTTCGGAGCGGTCCGCACGCCACGCTGTGCGGACATCGTACGAAGAAACGCCCACCGGTCCTCCGCATTCGGACGGACTCACATGTTAAGAAGAGGGCGTGTTTACGGACGACATCCAAACCTTTGCGTGTGCGGTGGACACACACATATTCTGCACGGTCTTACAGCGTCAGAACGGATGGGAACCTGGCCGTACGCACCGATGCAGTGTATTTCTGCAAAACTCACCACTATTATCTGAACACCGCAATCTGTTACATGACCCACTTATGCAATTAGGCAACCTCATTAAAAAGGGATTGTTTTTAATGGTCATATATTTGTGTGTTTAGTAATGGTCCATTAAATCTGCAATGGTTCCAATTGAAGCAATGACAAGAGTGTAATTAATGAGTAATGAGTAAAGGAGTGGATTGTATTGTGTTCATCTGACATTGGTTGAGGTGCGCCCGTACTTATTGGGCGTTCCGAATGCCTAGCGCATGACCGAGTGGTGTCCGCAAAGCAATACTTGCTTATGAAGACCGCATGTTTCCTGCCTTTTTGTTCGCGTGCATTCGGTGTGCTGTCCGAATGTATGCGTACCAGAATTAGTGCACTCCCTTGTGTACGCCCATGTTAACGCCCAGTTTAGCCCACTTTGAAACTACGCCCCTGTGTACTTCCGAATGACGCCCATAATACGCCCATATTTCACGAGTGAATGCGGTGCACATTTCTGTACGTATTGGTGAGAACAAGTACAGAGACCTTGCGTGGCACATGCGCATAGCGTTGCCCACGCATGCGCAGACGGCTAAAAACGCCATCCAAAAGAGTGCGGGAAAGTACGCCCCAACCAGAATAAGGCCCAATATCTTGTGATATTTTAAATAATTCAATAAAAATATAATTAAATAGATAAACACTTAAATAGTAAAATAAAAAAAACACTTCTAAATAACATATTTACTCACTCCTTACATATTCTTTTATAGAGTATATTATCAAAATCTTAACCAAAAAGTGACGAGTGCCTTGCTATATTTTATGGTAGTTTGAGTAGAACCACCCACCCCATATATGATAAAACTTATCAATAGATTGCCTGGTTAAATGTACATGCTTTTCATGTTCTAATGTGCAATTGACTAAATTAAACCACTCCTTAATTGTAGGACACTTGTGCACCATCCAAGTGCGTGCAATAAGAACCTTTGCTATTGAGCATACATTAATCGGATATTGTCTCTTCTCACTTATCATTAAACCATGGGGCCATACCTCCTTGATACAGCCTAGTGCAGGCAAGTCCAAATTATGGACCTCCAGCTGTTGTGAAACTACAAGTCCCCTCATGCCTTGCCACAGTTTTGCTATTAGTTAATGTTGAAACTCTTGCAAGGCATGCTGGGTTGTGTAGTTTCACAACAGCTGGAGGGCCATAGTTTGGACATGCCTGGCCTATTGGTTGAATACATTGACTTGGTACCCCGGTTTCGTTCATCATTTTGCCAACCCCCTTCCAAAAAGTATTGGCATTTTTACATTGCCATATTACAGGTAGGTGCCAAAATGTGCCATTTAGCTCTTTACACTTTGGGCATCTATTCTCTTTTTTTTTATTACCCCCTTGAAATTTACTTAATTTCTCAGGTGTTATATATGTGCTATGCAGTATATTAACCTGAATTTGTTGTATCCTAGAAGAATTAGTAGCAACCCTTGGAGTTGACATGGCCTCCCTCCAATTTCTTTCTGTAATTAGTAAAATTTCACTTTGCCACTTAGATCTAAGCCCAGGCGCGGGGGACGCCTGCCACCGCGGCGTTCCGGGGGGGGGGGGCGCTCCGGTGCTTACAGGTTTGTCCCTCTGATACTGTAAAAGGCCACTCCCCACTTGTAAATTTCTGTAGAACATCTCTTTGGGCATCTCAAATTCGTTCTGGAGTTGAGTGAAGGATTTTAAAGTACTTACCTCACACAATTGCCCAATTTTGTTTATTCCAAACTGTTTCCAGGATTCCCCTCCCTGTTGAGTATTCAGCAGTTTCAGTGGACTTAATGAAAAAAAAAATATACGTATCTGGGTCCAATCCCTCATTGTCACTCCCTTTTCCCACCCAGTTCCATATTTTTATGGCCCGAGTGACAATGGGGGGGAGGGGGGTAATTCCTTTTAAGCTTCCCTGTCAAAAGCAATTGTAATGGAGTGTACCCTGGGGCAGCGATCTCAATAAGATTGAGCAGTTCCTGAGGGGCTTCTTCCTCCGTAACCCAGAGATGAAGATGGGCCATCTGGGTAGCCATATAATACAGTTTAAGATCCGGCATTGCCAACCCACCCTGCTCCTGCTCTCTACACAATGTAGCCAATTTGATTATAGGGCGTTTATATCTCCATACAAATGATGTAATTATACTGTTGATCTTTCTAAATATCTCATCATTAATAAAGATAGGTGTTTGCTGAATTATATATAAGAACTTTAATCTTTATCAGATTAACATGTCCAAGGACTGTTAAAGGCAATTTCATCCAATTTTTACATTTAATCTTGATTTCCCTTATCAAAGGGTCTATATTATCCACCACAAAGTTCTTTGAATCTCTTGACATCATAATTCCAAGATATTTAAACTTGCTAACCACCGGAAATATCGGGTCTCTCAAACTCCCCCCCCACCCCCAAACACCTTATTTATCAACAAAATATTGGATTTGTTTTTATTTATTGTTAATCCCGAGACTTCCCCAAATCCCTGTATGGCCTCTAGTACAGTTTGTAAAACCATTTCATAAACCAAAAGACCTACCAAAAAAGGTCGTCCACTTATAGGGAGGCCCAGTGGCGTGCGGTGGGGTGAGGCAGGTGAGGCCTTTCCTCTCATACTAACGTATATGCAGGAGTTTTGAGTTTATAAAGTATGTCAAAAATACAAAGAACATATATAAAAAATCTTATTTTTATTATTCTAATAATTTTCATAGTCAAAACTCTGGAGTAAAAGGTCTATGGCAGGTGAGGCAGTGCCTCACCTGGCTACCTTTTCTGCACATCTTTTATTAAAACTCAGCAAATCTCCAGCAGTATATACTTCTGCACTTGTGTATAATGCCGGCATGTACCCCAAGGCTCATAAATTGGGTGCAAATCTGGTTCTAGTACTTGCCAGGGACACCTCAGCCATTTACCCCACCGCACGTCTCTGGGGAGACCATACTCTGTTTTGCCCCCTTTCCTACACCTCTCTCACTCAATGTATCCCTTATAATACATGTTATCGGCTCAATTGCTACTGCAAACAGCAGAGGGGATAATGGGCACCCCTGTCGTGTGCCTAGAGAAAGGGAGAATGGTTCAAAAGATGCGTCTGCCACCTAAAGGAATGAATATACTTTTCTCAAGTTTATTGATGTGGACTTCCCATTCATAAACTCGGTTTGATTTCCCTTCGATGTCCATATCAAAAAATAAATTCAGGAGCTGGAGGGCAAGGATACCACCAAATCTTTTGTATACCTCTCCCGGTAGGCCACCTATCCCAGGTGTCTTACCTGTGGCTAATGCGTTAATTGCCGCCTCAACTTCATCTATCGTCAACTGACAGTCCAGATGGAGTTTAGCCTCAGGAGACAGCCTTGATAGATTAATTTTACCCAAATATTTCATAATTTAATCCTTTCCAATTCTCAATTTCATTTGATAAACCTCAGTATAGTGTTTAACGAACACGTCTGCAATCTCTGGAGTTGATGTCAGCAGTGCCCCTGTGTCGGAATAGACTTTTGCGACAATATTCGAGGGTTTCTCCCTATTTGATATATATGCCATGTATTTACCAACTTTGTCTAGATGTAAATATGTCTGGTGAGAGTTCACCAACAATCTACAGCTAGTCATTTCTTGCATATGTTCCACCCAATCTTGATGAGCCGCTAGCCATTCTATTCTGGTTAACTCGGTTTTATCCTGGATATATAATGCTCCAGATCTAACATTATTGTTTCAAATATCATAGCCTATTCTCTAGACAATCTTATAGTAGACATGATCATGTTTCCTCGCAGGAAGGCTTTGAATGTATCCCAAACACACATAGGGTTGGCAGTGCCAACATTAACTCAAAAGAACCCCTCTATCTGGGCCGCAACCTCATCCAGCTTACCCAACTGGCCAATCCAAGAAGGATGTAGCCTCCAATAACTACAGTATATCCAAGCTGGATCGCCATGTCTATCTGTATGATCATAGGAGAATGGTCAGAAATCCATACCATATTCTACCGACATAACCTTATTTAATAGGTCCTTTGAGGTAAGTATCATATCTAGAGAATGTTCCGTATGTAGGTGAGTAGCAAGAAAATAGTGTATGTCAGGATGCCTCTCACGCCCCACATCCCACCATCCTATTTCTTTAATAAACTCAAAGAAGCCACTTACCCTCGCTTTGACTACTCCCCCTATTTTACTCCATCTGTCCACATTCGGGTTCATGACTGCATTAAAATCACCTAAGCATATGATATAATTATCTTGACATGATGCAGCGAACTCAACTGCTAACCTTAAAACATTGTATGAGAAAGGAGGGGGTATATACACTGCTAATAAGCAAAACTGAATTGAATTTGTACTACAATCTTAAAAAAACATATCTGCCAGCGGGATCAATTGTTGCACTACATTCAAAGGAAATATATTTTTTTTTAAATTAGGATTGAGACTCCCCTTGGGGAAGATGTAAATAATGATTATATTCTACTAATCCAGGGATACCTCAATGCCAATAGTCTACCCCCACATAAATGGGTCTCGTGGAGACATATAATATCTGCATTCAATGTTTTACATTGTTTGAGCACAAGAGAACGTTTTACTTTTTAATTTAGACAGCATACGTTCCATGTCATTAACCTAACCATTCCCTCTTAGGATGTATGGTTATCCACCTTATGTTACAAAATTTTGGTGTAATTTGTAGGCTGTTCGAGACAGTATCTATCCTGGTGACATAGTTGAACTTCGACTGAACCCTGCATACCTCACACTCCCACAACAACATAACCAACAACATTAACACACCCCCCCCCCCACACCCTGTATCACATATCCCATTAGGCATACTTGTTCCCAAAAGAGAAAAACATTTATTCCCTTCCACTTCCACCCCCATCTTCCCCACCATCCTTTCATTAATGGGTATTTAACTTATAGCCACCAAAGATGCAGCCCCAGCTCTCCAGCACCTTATTACTTTCTGAAGACATTTTATCACCCGGATTCCCCTCCCTCGCCCTCCCAGCCAGACGCCATATTTATCTTATATCAGGATCAATAACTCTCTTATTACACGCCCCCCATGACCTGAATATCAAATATCCATACTATCTAGAAGTTTAACTTCCCTTCTATAATACCTCCTACTTCTTTGACAGTTGTTGCTTGCTTGGATATGCTTTATCATACTGTATCAACCTGCGGCTTCGCTGGATTAAAAAAAGAACTTGGTTTCCCCATTTATAATTATTCTTAGCAAGGTAGGATATATCTTTGAATATTTAACATTCAGTTCTCTGAGTCTCATTTTTATATCACGGAATTTAGCTCTTTCTTTCTGAACTTCTATAGGGAAGACTGGGAAGGCCGAGATCCTTCCTGCCATTGTGCGAAAGATCCATCTTCTCACGTGCCATCCTGAATATAGTGTCTCTGTCTTTAAAGTGAAGGATTTTTGCTATTAAGGTACATGGGGGTCCACCTGGGATCGGTGGACAAGCTGGAATTCGATGTGCTCTCTCAATTACGAAGAAGGGGGAGAATGCTTCGTTCCTGAATATTTGCTTTAGCCAATCCTCCAAAATTCTCCCCGGATTACTACCTTCTACTCTCTCCTCAAATCCCAGAAAACGAATATTTTTATGACGCAGTCTCCCTTCGATGTCTGATAATTTATTGCGCATCTCTGACATCTCTGACATCTGTGCTGTCATGGTCATGGTTTTAACTTGCGGCTGCAGGGGATTAATTGCATCCTCTATCCCGGATACCCAATTTTTAACTTCTGTCACTCTTCCTCTCAATTTTTGGGCATCATCTCTTAATAGCGTGATATCTTCTTGCACTTTTTTAATTTGTTCGGCCAGCCTTGTCTCACATGTGTTTACAGCCTCTAGTACTTGCTGTGGAGTATTTACATTTGAGCCTCCCCCACTTTGCGTTTGGGATCAGGCATATTTTTCCAACCTCACAGCCGCCGCAGTTTGACCTGTTTTCCCCATGGTATTCTTTGTACAGGTTGCATCATGGATACCTGGAATTAATGCCCGTATACCCAGACTACCTTAACTGAAGTATGAATATGCCTTAAACAGACAGTTGAGTTCCTCACTAAGGGCCTTATTCTGGTTGGAGCGGCCGGGCCGTACGCGGACGTCCCGGTGTTTTTCATGATCTGCGCATGTGCAGATACGCTAATGCGCCGGCGCGAACACTCCACAATGCTTACGGCCGGGTCTCAACGTGCGAAAAAACCTGTACGCGAGTGTACGGGTAATGGGGGCGGCATAGGGGCGTGTTGATGGGAGCGGCCGAAATAATGAGGGAAAATGGGCGTAAATATGGGCGTACACGGGGGTGTGCACCAAAAATGAGCGGTGCTACTACCGCCCGATCGACTAAAGCACCGCTCATTTCGGACACAAAACAGGCGGCCGCCAACCGACATCTCAAACCACCCCTACAGATACCGCATGCCAGCGTGCGCCTGGGTTAGCTAATTTACGCGGATTACTACCAAACACATACACCTGAATGTAATAAGCAATGCTGCAGTCTATTAAGTCAAAACCATGAATTCACTACCTGCAAGCCACACACAGCACTCTAACACATTGGAAGGTTATCTTTCTATACTTCTCTACATTTCAAGGTTTGTTTAATTTAAGGTAAGAATCTTTGTAAGACCTGCTTATATATGCTAAGGTAGGTATTTGTTAAACAGGTCGACACATTCACTACGTGCTTTCATCGACTTTACACAGTAGCACACTCAATCTACACAAGTCGACATGTGTCAACGTGTTCACTCTAATACAAACATAGGTTTGGTATTTAGGATACAATAACATAAATCACATCTAACACCTACAAAGGATGTTTCAGCAATGTTTTAAGCCCATGGCCACTATTTTGCACATTAATTAATTCAATCAATTAATTAATTTTCATAATTAGAGTTGAAAGCCAAGATTTGCAGGTCCATATATATGAAGGGTATGTCAGCGTACACGGACGTACGCTCACTCTCACGAGCGGTGACATAAGCTGACTTTTCTATTGAAAACAATAGGGACCCGTCCGTGCAAACTGGCGTACGCTCAGATCTCCGCAAGAAGTCGGTGGGGAGACGGACGAAAGACGTCCGTAAACGGCGCCGTACGCTCAGTTGTACGCCAGTTGTCGGAGTGCAGGGCTGGGCCGTCCGCGTACGTTGCCGTACGCTCATTTGTACGCCACTCCCCTTCTACGGTATTTCTGCCCGTACGTAAGCGGCTGATTTGTGGGTGGACCTAACCCTAACGGCCGCGTACGGCTAGCGTACGTTAATAGCGAACGTACGCACGTTTGGCCGCTCCGATCAGAATAACCTCCTAAAAGTGCCCACACACGCATCGATCCCGGCGGTGCGATGCTATGCGATGGGGTGCGCGCTCCTGCGGCACCTCATTGCACAGTACAAAAAGTATGTGCTGCACATACTTTTTGTACTAGCTTTTTATCGCATAGCATCGCATCGCATGCACATCGGATGCACAAGGCATACGATGCGATGCTATGTGTGCTAGTTAAGCACAGAACGCACGCCGGGATCGATGCGTCTGTGGGCACCTTAACAGTTCACAACACCCGACTCTGCACATGTGCGCTCAGCAAACACACCGCATGTCAGTATACAGCTAATCGGGGAAAACCTTGCTCAGTGAATCCAAAATAACTGTCCCCAATAAATGACACCTTACAGCTAGACAGGGTGCAACATTTACAGGTAGAAGGTACTGTACAGGCGTATCAATATATGGCAGCCACAGATATAAGCACTATGCAGCAGGACAGAACAGAGCGATAGTAGATGATTAGCACTTTGCAGCAGAATAGTCACATATAGATAGTCTTAAGCAGAAAGCCACAATATTTCAGCCGTGAGAGAAGCGGTAAGCGGCAGAGCAGGATGTATCGGCTATAGATAGTCTTAAACAACAAGCCACTGTATTTCAGCTGTAAGAAAAGCGCTAGGCAGCACCATCAGGACCAGATAAAGCTTTGCCGTAGAAACAGTGACTTGCATAAGCACAATGCAGCCAGGCACGGTATAGCAGCCATAAATGTAAAGCACTTTAGAGCAGAGTTTGTAGCAGCACCAGGCAACCAGCTGTATATATCAGTACAGGGTTTTAGCAGCCACTATTATGTGGCCTGCTTACCTCCTGGAGCAGTCCGTACGGATTTAGTATTAAATCCCGGCGGTCGGGATCCCGCCGTTCAAAATCCTGACGCCGAAATCCCGACCGCCGAAATCCCGACAAGGGGCGGACGTGGATCGTCCCCCCTTGCGGGCTTGCTGCGCTCGCCACGCACACTAATTTATTCTCGTGGACACCCACGGAGGGAGAAAATGTTGGGATTTCGGTGGTCGGGATTCTGGCGTCGGGATTTTAAACGCTGGGATCCTGACCGCCGGGATTTACTCTGCATCCCGTCCGTACTTGATGTTGCCCCTGGCTTTCTTGCAGCAATACTCCTTCCACTGTCCCAGCGGTCATATATTACCGCTGCATCTCCTGCAGGGAGGTCAGGGATGTGGTAGGTATAGCTGCGGCGTCGGTCATTTCCACACTACTCTGTATGCTTTATCACCATCTGCAGGATCAATAGCCAGGAGAGGGGAGCTCACAAATCCATGAGACGCACTGATATGTAGAGAGTGGCACCTCTAGCTGCAGCATCAGGCATCTGACGTGCATCCACTGCACATTGTTTGATGCAGCTCCTTATCCCTTACATACACCCCCTTGTTTTGCATAAATCTCCTCTATTGGATTCCAAGATCGGGTCCCCATACTGCTAGATCAAAATCCCAATACCAATACTTATTTCAACCCCCCCCCCCCCTTCTCCCTCCCTCTCATTCGCAGTGGTGTAACATATTCACTGTCTCCAAGGTAACCCAATAGAACCATAAACAAATGCGCTGCGGCATGGAGCAACATTGGCACACTGGTGCCATTGATATGCGCGCTGCAGCATAGAATAACATTGGCACGCTGGTGCCATAAATATGCGCGCTACGGCATGGAGTAATATATGCACACTGGTGCCACTCAGGAATTGACACTTGCTATCAGAGCATCAGAGCATCCCCTTTTGCATGAAACGGGACTTTAAGACTTCACCTCCCCTCCCCAACCCATCACGCTGCGGGTAATCTATTTGATTCCCCCAGCCCCCTGTCAATCAATCAGTGATGACGCCCCCAGACTACTAATAGGCGGGATGTGCGCCTATCACCACATACCTTGACAAAGCCTCCAGAAGGTGAAACGATCGTCGGGACCTTGTGACGCTAATCCCTAGCATCTCCCGCAAACCGCCAGCAGACAGCAGACGCAGTGCCGCCGGGCGCACTGACAGGTACTCCCTGTGTCTCTCCCCCGTCTATCTTATCCCCGCTACTGCTTCCTTCACAGGCTCTGCCGAGCCTGCACATCTCACTCCCCCTAAACCTTAGTCTCATCTCAGCGCCAGACAACCAGGTCAGGTGCCGCTCATCCCCCACCACTGTAAAGGCCCCCATACACTAGGGCGACTTGTCCTTAGGCCACGCAGCGGGCCCGGTGCCTCGCTACGCTCGGCACACTAATTTACTCTCCCTCCGGGGGTGTCGTGGACACTCCCGGAGGGAGAAAGTGTCGGGATTTCGGCGATCTGGATTCCAGCGTCGGGATTCTGAACGCCGAGATCCCGACTGCCGGGATTTACACTGCATCCCTTACATATCAGTGCTGATATACAGACCACACTGTGCTAGAAGCACTATAGCTGACAGCGACACCCCAAGCAGGGAAGAGGAACTGCATGGGTTTTCAAAGTTGGCGGGTGCTATTTTGAACACTACATACATACTGCTCTTGGAATGAACTAACAATTTGAAGCAATCCTATAGCAATACTGTCCCCAGGCAAGGGGACAAAATTTGGTGATAGTATTTGGAAATGTATAGTATTATTCTGATATTCCAAAAACATACTGCACAACGTATTTAACACACGGTGTATTGCTACTAGGCACTGTGGTGCCTTTCATTATAATACTCAAGGTCTCGAGCAGAGAATGCCAGTAGTCACATACTGTAAATGTAATCCAGGATGCAAACTTTAAAACAGTGTATGATTCATTGATATACATTGTATATATATTTTAGCTACATAGTTGCCATCAGGGGACACTTGATGTGCATGTTCAGATTATTTTGTATTGAATCCTTGATTATACAGGGCTCATCTACTGCACTAGGATACATTAATGCTGCTTTCCCACTGCAGACCAGTTTAAAGTACTGGTAATCCTAAATGGTATTTAAAACAGTATCAGCATTCCCACTGCAGCAGATTACCGTTTTAAATACCATTTCAGTACCATTTCCATTGCAGTGAAAAGTGTAAAATGTAGAGTGCCTAACCCCCCCCCCCCCAGTGTAAAGAGTGCCTAATCCCTCCCCCCCACCCCCAAGTGTAAAGAGTGCCTAACCCCCCGTACCTGCCCTGTGCCCGCACCTCCCCTCCCCTTCTACTTACCTGCACGATGATGCAGGGCAGTGGGGAGGCAGCGGGGGTCCATGCAGGGTCCAGGCAGTCCCAGTGCCTGATGAGAACTAGTAATTCTCACTTTGCGCATATGTAATGAGTGCACGTGCATACTAATGCGCATATGTAATGAGCACGTGCATACTAATGCGCATATGTAATGAGCGGCTCTTTATTATGCACGTGTTACACATGCACAAAGGCCCTTATTCTGGTTGGTGCGTATATTTCCTCTCTCTGTGCGGACATCGTACGTAAAAACGCCCACCGGTCCTCCGCATTCGGACGGTCTCACTCTTTAAGAAGAGGGCGTGTTTACGGACGACATCCAAACCATGCATGTGCGGTGGACACACACAGATTCTGCACGGTCTTACAGCGTATGCACGGTCTTACCGCGTCAGGACGGACGGGAACCTGCCCGTACGCACCGATGCGGTGTATTTACGCACAAATCACCACCACTCTTATCTGAATCCCGAAATCGATCACATGACACACTTAGCCAATTAGCCAACCTCATTGAAAAGGGATTGTTTTTCCTGGTCATCTATTATTTATCTCATTGATAATTAAACACTTTAATACCACTTTACATTAACCCTCACATCATGCTAAGTTCACCACATTCTTTCTCGCCCCTTGAAGCCCATGTGCTATGTATGCATATTACATCATCTATTCTTCTTCACATTCAAACTCACACATACACATCAACACACTTATGTACATCTTTACATTACCCTTCACTTTCAATCACTTCTATGCAATAAACACATCTATCTACTGTATATACCTTTTGCACCTAACATAAATAAACATCACTATTTATACTTATTTCCTTATATTTATACTTATACTGTAAATTAATACAATAACACACAGACCACTTCTAACTGTAACTGAAAAATGTATTTACATAATAAAAAAAAAAAAAAAAAAAAACTTGTTACAGCAGGAGGTCGCACAGGTCCTGCATACAGTATGTGCCGCCATTCTGAGGAGGTCCTGCCGCAGCCTTAGGAGGGCCCCTCTGACACCCTCGGCTTCTTCCGGGTCATCTGTGGGCATGTTAAAGGGGGTTCAACATTAATTATGCTACTCAGGTACACCTTGTACAGTCAATCCTAACTACCTACAGCATGAGAAATCATACATACAAACAATTACATAGCCAATAGTGTTTCTAAAGGCAGAAAATATATGATGCTGCCACACACACACACACACACACACACACACACTGGCTTACACAACAGAATATGTGACTCATAAACTTGACAATGTATCTATCAAATTCACAACTCCACTTGAGCCTCACTCACACTTCTCCTGGCAAAATACTCATCAATCTACTAGAAAGCTACACCCACTACAACATGCCACATTTAGCCATACATATATACCTGCATGTCACTGCTTAATAGCTAAACTGCATGATAGATAGATACATGGATAGATAGATAGATAGATAGATAGAGAGATAGAGAGATAGATAGAATAGATACCACATTAAAAGGCTAGGCTAGTCCCTCTACCCATTACTTCATGATTCCTTGTCACATTGCCAGATAGGTGAAAGTGCAGCACTAATCCGCTTCCATACACCAAACAATTTCTAAGGTCAATCCATTCTACATGATACCTTTCAAAAATACATGGCAACAACACGGGCCCACTGGCCTGCCCATATTCCATTGATGTTTTATTGTTGCTTCTATACAAAGACCCTCCATAAATAATCACTCATCACCTACATGAGCCTCCAGATTCCACGTTTGCAGCATGGCCCTATAAGGCCAAAGTGTGTCTGTTGTTATCCATTAGTTTGGACTACTCTTTACTATATTATAGCAAAATGTAATCAGCTGTGCGACATAACAAACTGTACCTAAGTCAGTAATGATGCATTATGTCTACTTACCCCTGCCAGCCAACTCCACAATATCTTCTTCCTCCACATTGGGAGGTGGTGGGAATTCAGGGAGGGGTAGGGAGAGCTCCCCCTGCTCTTGGTACACGGGGGGGGGGGAAGGTAGACAGATGAGGTTGGTGAGTGGCTAGGAGGAGGGGTGTGTGTAGGGTTAGTGGAGGTGAGGTATTCCACCTCATGGCGGCCCTCAACCTCCTCCTCCTCCATCTCCACCTGTCCCACCTCCTCCTCCTCCACCTCCTCCTGGCCCTCCACTTCTAACTCCTGGGCCACCTCCTGGGCCTCCTCCTGGGCCTCCTCATGGCCCTCCTCACGGCCCTCCTCCTGGGCCTCCTCACGGGCCTGTCTGGCTCTCTCCCGCGCTGTGGGTTAAACAAACAAAATGGTTGAGTGTCATTTGACATTCTAATCACTATAACAAGTACATATCATAACCACATTATATATGTGTTATATATCACACATATAGTATATGGCATTTCGATGTCATCAACACCCAATTGACCTCATGTAATATTAATATTTAATAATGTGAAAATGCTAACATTCACTGGGCCAGATGCACTAAGCTTCAAAAGTGATAAAATGGAGAGTGATAAACAGGCAGCCAATCAGCTCATACCTGCCATGTCACAGACTGTATTTGAAAAATGTCAGGTAGGAGCTGATTGGCTGGCTGTTTATTACTCTCCATTTTATCACTTTTGAAGCTTAGAGAATCTGGCCCACTGTCAATTATGTGTATTTTGCGTCAATACTTACAGCGTTGAAGTCGCCGCCTCAATGCGTGCAGCAGCTCTGGCTGGCGCCTCCGCAGGTCGGACCATCGCCTCTCCAACTGGGCGATGGTCCTTCGCACATTTGTGCGGGCGTATATGAGGCGCCGGGCTGCAACGTATGCCCGGCGCTTGTCCTGATTCGAAATAAAGGGCCCTGCCTGCCCCAGCCTCCTCTCCATGACTGCCACCAGCGACAGCAGCTCCGCAGTGGAGAAGGGTGCTGCGCGCTGGTATGCCGGTATTTTAGCAATGGCACATGAAAATTCTTCCTGTCCTGTGATTGGTTGTTAACTTTACTATTTGGTATTAACTTTATTATCCATATTGACATGAACATTGTGTATGCGCCCAACAATCGGCGAAAACATCGCACCGCCAAGCCTTTGCTGTCCCAACAATCTGTACTCAGTGAACCAATGGTGCATACATTAATACCCTTACATTGTTAATGTATATCATATATACACTGACTATGGGAGAGCTTCCCTTAGACCCTGGCACAATACAGATCTGGAGACAAATGAATCTAGCAGCATACCACTATTTATAGGCCTATCACATGTGTTGTGCATGACATCAGTGATGACTATTGCATGACTTGTGGGGTGGATTTCCAAATGGATTGGGTTACTTACATTTTTGGTACATTCACAACAATAGCACAGTACTAATGAACATTCACAGATAGCATTTATGATTTTATAACGTTGGAGGTGGCCATTATAGAAAATATTACAACATTTCACCTAAATTAGACTTTGAAGGTACGCCAGGTTTTGTAAATTCGAATTGCCGCTACTATGGGCGTGGCCTATTCGCCGCACAAACAGCACAAAAGTTAAAACATAACTTGTTAAAAGCCATATGGTAACAAAAACCACAAGATCCTGATCTAATTAATCAATTTTAATATTTGTTAAATAATTCAAAATAACAGCTACATCGTTGTCAAACCATTTTGTGTCAAACCTAATTAATTATATATTTAATGGATTAGCATCATGCAAAAACTCGAATGACAATCTTTGATTAATTCAGAAAAGAAATCACTACACTAAATATGTGACATTCAGACCTTTTACTTTGACATGTAATTAACCCCCATTTTGTTTTAATCTATTATTTGAATGTTTAAATGTCCAGATTGATTCTCAGATGCAACCTTTTGTCCTCAGTTTGCCATGAAACATCTGACAGCTTCAAAGATGTCTAACTAATTAGCACTGGAACTGTAAAATAAATAAATAACAGACTAGCAGTTCTATACAGCAACTGTCTTTTTCATTGCAGCATATTAGCCAATCATTTTCGTTAAATTGTACAATACAATGGGTCTGATGAGGTGTCACTCAGCTACCTACTTACAGATGTATATTTTGCATACAGCATATTGCAGAAACCAGGGGCGGATTAGCCCTGGCGGGAAACCAGGCCATTTCCCGGTGGGCCGGTCCATAATTTACTAGAAATGTCAATTTTCCTCCATGGCTGGGCCTAGGACCGTGCGACTACAGTGATTAGCGGCCGCGTCCACAGCATCCAGCACCTGCCCAAAACAAATATGGCTGCGGCCGGCTGCGGCTTTGACAGCTGTCAAGATGGCCGCAGGAGGGCTGCTGCCCACTCGCTGAAGTGGGGGAAGTGGTATAAAATGTAAGGGACTGGCATGTTTTTTTAAATGTGTTTAATTAATATGGAGGTTTGTGGGCTCCATTAAAAAAAATCTATATCTGGGTTTAATGTATACATAATATATGTATATGTACTGCATGTGGGAGGGGAATTCTATATGCTGTTATGCAGGGGGGTTAAATTAAACTCAAAATACAGAATTAAATCATGGATATAGGACTTCCAAAATATACAGCTGACTCAAAATCACAGCTGACAGCTACAGCTACAGCTGACTCTAAATCAGCTCCAGTACATATCTTTACTCATATAGCCTCAATATACTACAACGCACAGGAAGCCTGTTGAAAGTGAGCCCCCAGGTTCAGTGCAACTCTGCCAGTGTCAGATAGGTGGCCTCACTAACTTTGGTGACACCTAGTGTTTGTTTGTAGACTCCATGGGTGCACCACTTAGAAGAGGGCATGGATTCACAGGCAGGGTTGTGGCTTCATAAAAAGGGGCGTAGCCTTGCATCTTGATCCCCATGTTTTCATCACTTGGGATCACAGAGATACTTGGCTGCCTCATGATACTGTCTTGCCTGCACTATACTGTCATCTACACTGTGGTAGGAGCCAATTGCTGCATTGTATTAAGTAATTTATTATGTACATTAATCAGCTCCTATCAATGAGGAGGAGTCACCATTTTGGGGTAACCCAGGAGTGGCTTGCACCCATGTAGTGACATTTGTATGTAAGAAATCTCTCTTTTCATGTGAAACAGCATCTTAGTTGCAACACAATGCAATTAGGATGCACCACAAAACTTCTGATTAATTTGATACAGTATTGGACATGTGTATATGAGCTCATAATCGAGTGGGACAATAAGGGATCAGAAGCTGCTTCAGGTACCTTGGGCCCTGGTCATATAGAGCTTTGAAAGTCAGTAAGTCAATCTTGGAAATTATTTGCCATTTTATAGACAGCCAGTGAAGGGAGTACAGAATGGGTGTTATGTGGCTGGAACGCGGCTGATTGGTTAATAGCCTGGCAGCTGTATTTTGTACCATCTGCAAGCGGTGCAATTATTTTGCTGGGAGATCGAGGCGCGACAGGGGGGGGTCAAGGGGGACAAGTGTGACGGGCCCCAGAGATCTGAAGGGCCCCAGAGTTTTCATTCCCCAGCACAGCCACTGCCTGTACTATCTGGCCTGTCAGTGACCCTTGCGGCCTAGCCATCTACTGTGCACCATCTGTTTTTGGCTGAGTCTGACTCACTGTGTGCCACTGCCATCTACTGTGTTTGTCCCCTGCGACTCGGCATCTACTCTGTGTGTGCGCATGGCCTGGGGCCGCAGGCGCACAGCCGTACTCGCCGCTGGTGCTGTGGCCCCAGTCTGTTCTGCACCTGCCCTGCCTGCTTGTAGTGCTCAGCATTCTTTTGTGAAAGTGACAGGCCAGCAGCAGCCAGAGCCTGCAGGAAGCAGCAGCCAGGAGCCAAGCCAGCAGGACTGAGAATGAGAGAAGTCTGCAACTGAAAGCAGAATCTGGAGCAGCAAAAGGTTAAATGAGGCTCATGCAGAAGAGCGTTTTGTGGATTTGGGATAAGATGGGGGCCCCAGAAATATCATTGTACAGGGCCCCAAGATTTCTTTTGCTGGCCCTGGATCGAGGTAGAGGGCATTGCAGTAGTCAAGGCGTGATGATACAAATTCATGTATGACTTTAGGCAGATCTTCTGAGGGAATTAAGTGCTATATTCTGGCTATATTACTTAGATCAGGGGTGTCAAACACAAGGCCCGCGGGCCAAATCCGGCCCGCCAGACCTCTTCATGTGGCCCGCGCAGCCGCCGCCAGCCTTCACCTTTTATTCTCGATTTTTTTTTTTTAAACAAGAAAGCCGCCTCTTCAGCACATGTGTGGCAGCCTACAAGCCAGAGAACGTCTGCCCTCTAGCGCAGTGCCGCCGGTCGTCAACCCCTCCTCCGCTCCCACCTGCTGTATAGGAGCCAGAGAGAGGAAAGAGCAGGTCCGTCGTGGTGAATGGTGCTGCTGCTGCTGTGCGCTCCAGGTCACTTACTGCTGAGGTGCACTGCACAGTGACCGGGAGCACGCTGCCCCCCACTCCTGGATAGATAGTGCGAGGAGCGCTACTTACAGGAGGGAGGGGAAAATGCGCCTGTGTGAGAGCGCAGCTGTGTCCTTGGTGGTGGAGCAGCTCAGACTGGAGTGGACGCATCAGAGCGGGTAAGTGTCAAACTCTCTGCCTATGTGTGTGTGTGTGTGCACTGGCACATTGCAGCCCATCATTAATTGCTGTGTCCCATGATAATAAGCAGGACATATGCCCTAAGACTGAGTGCTGCCCCCCTGTGCAGGCAGCGTGTGCCCTAATGCACTGCAGTTCACAGCAATAGCAGGAGGGAAATGCTACTGCTGAGTTACAGTGGTATTATTTGGGACATACTTGTATGAAGCACACTATTATGATAATAAAGAGTGGACACATAGTCCTACAGATACAACCGGCCCTTTGAGGGTGACCAAACTGCTGATGCGGCCCCTGATGAATTTGAGTTTGACACCCCTGCCATAGATGATTAAATGAGGATTTAATTGTGGCTGATACCTGATGTTTAAGTGTCAATCCACTATCCAGGACAACACCAAGATTCCGCACATACTGTAGGCCCTTATTCTGGTTCACTCGCAAAGGCAAATTCCTTCTTAAATGGACAAAACCATGTGCACTGCAAGGGGGCAGATGTAACTTGTGCAGAGAGAATAAGATTTGGGTGGGGTTTTGCTTCAAATTGAGCTCTATATTGCAGTGCACAGAAACAAAAAAACCCACCCAAATCTAAATCTCTGCACATGTTACATCTGGCCCACCTGCAGTGCACATGGTTTTGTCCATTTGAGAAGGAAATTGCCTTTGGAAGTGAACCAGAGTAAGGGCTATGTTCCATGTTTTGAAGTTCTACATCCCCAAGCATAAGTGCTGTTGGTTGGCTCTCCTGCAGTCTTGTCCTGGGACCTATCTTAAGCACCTCTGTTTCACCAGGGTTCAGTCGCAGCCAACTGGCACTCATCCACTCCTGGAGCTTAGCTAGACAGCCATTTAGGGTTATTATTGAGTTTTTAGTACATGCAGCAAAGGACAAGAATAGTTGTGTATCATCTGCATAGCAGTGGTAGACCAGGCCATTGTCATCTGATTATTTCACCCAGTGGTAGCATGTAAACGGCAAAAGCATGGGAGATAATATTGAACCCTGTGGGACACCACATGAAAATGGCACTGGTAATGAATACACTCCAGATTAAACTCTCTGTGATCTACCAGTGAGAAATTATTTCAACTAGCTAAGAACTGTTCCATCCAACCCACAGATGGGCGCTGAATTAGAATATCATGGTCCATGGTAGCAAAAGAAAAAAAGGGTGGTCGACTGCACTAGGGTGGGTTTTACAGAATAACAATTTTAAGAGGTCAGGTGTACGGTGAAAAAGGTATTACAATTTATTAAAATAGACATGAATATACATATTAGAAAAAACAATAAAAACAAAAATGACCTTTGTTTGCATATAGTCACCCTTAGATTTGTGATTGTTCGGTCCACTGGGTTTTTCCAAACAGGATCTTGAGTTTGTAATCCGTTTTGTAAATTTGGATAGAGATGGTTCCACACCCTAAGTAAACGTCCCAATGTGGGGAGAATCTTCTGGAAGAAGGGGGGCAAAGGGGAAGGGGGAGGGGGGGCAGTGGGTGAAGTCGATGCCTCAGAGAATGTGAGGGGCCAATTCACTTGGTCTGAGGAATAGGGCTCCCAGAGGATGGTAAAATTCCCAGAGGATGGTAAAATTCAGAAACCGTTGTGGCAAATCTGTAGGGTGATCAGGGTCATTTGTGTGCACCTTCGCATTTCGCTGCCATCGGCAGCTTTTTCAAGCTTGAAAAAGCTGCTGAGGGCAGCGAAACGCGTAGGTGCACACAAATGACCCTGATCACCCTACAGATTTGCCACAACGGTTTCTGAATTTTACTTTGATTTCACACCACCCGCAGCCGGATAACACCATTTTCAGTGGGACTATTGGCTCTCTCAGACTACCTTTTCCATCAGCGGGAAAAAGCACCCTGGTCCTTCCATCCACCCGAGGCAAATACAATTATTTGGAGGTACGCCACCCCCTAAAAACAGCCCGGCAACAACAGTGAAGGTTACTAGTGCTTCCTGCCAGTGAATATCATCAACCATATCTGAGAACCCATTTACCATCCTCTGGGAGCCCTATTCCTCAGACCAAGTGAATTGGCCCCTCACATTCTCTGAGGCATCGACTTCACCCACTGCCCTCCCTCCCCCTTCCCCTTTGCCCCCCTTCTTCCAGAAGATTCTCCCCACATTGGGACGTTTACTTAGGGTATGAAACCATCTCTATCCAAATTTACAAAACGGATTACAAACTCAAGATCCTGTTTGGAAAAACCCAGTGGACCGGACAATCACAAATCTAAGGGTGACTATATGCAAACAAAGGTCATTTTTGTTTTTTGTTTTTATTGTTTTTTCTAATATGTATATTCATGTCTATTTTAATAAATTGTAATGCCTTTTTCACCGTACACCTGACCTCTTAAAATTGTTATTCTGTAAAACCCACCCTAGCGCAGTCGACCGCCCTTTTTTTCCTGTATATTGTATTGGGGTTGACTCCCCCTTTTTTAGATTGCAGCTTATTAGCCAAGCACACCCATACATAAGCGCCTTTTTGGATATTTTTATATCCTCTTTTTCTTTGTTCCATGGTAACAAAAGCTGCTGAGAGATCCAGAAGGATTAAGATTGAGCAGCCATCTCTGTCTCTTGCCATCAGAAGATCACTAAGCATACATACCAGGGCTGTTTCACTGCTGTGTCTTCTCCTAAATCCTGGCTGGAATGGATCATAAGGATCATGGGCTGACAGGCGGGTTTCTAGTTGAGTTGCTATTACTTTTTCAATAACCTTTTTTTTAAGAAGTGGTCTAACAATTGCTTCCATAAGTGGCTTAGGAAAATGCCTGTTTGCAGAGAGCTTTGAACTATTTTTGCAAATACAGGGCCAATTATATCCATGAACCCTATTAGCAGCAGGATCCAGGTCACAGGTGGTGGGATGCAGACGTCAGGTAATGTCTGCAATGTCTTTTACATCCATTGGGTCAAAGCTGTTCCAAGAAGCCAGATAACTTCCATTCGCAGGCCTGATAGTTTGGCACTTCTTCGATGACACTGTGGGGATTCCATCCCGGATAGAAGATACGTTATCTGCAAAGAATTTTGAAAACTTGTTGCAACTTGACTGGGAGAGGGCTTCATCAGGCTGCAGGCCTGCTGGTTTGCAAAGCTTCTCCTCTGTACGGAAAAGCTGAGCTGGCCTATTTTTGCTGCTCTGATCTCATTTGATAGGAACTTTGTTTTCTTATGAGTGATTGTTGATTGATAATCTCAAGTATGTTTCATTATCCACTACCATGTTCAACTTCCTCCACTGTCTTTCAAGTCACCTTGATAAAGCCAATTCTTGGCGAAACGCGTTGGTGAACTAAGAGGGTGCTCTTATCCAGTTTTTGACCTTTGCCATCTACAATTGCCTTGATCCGGACCAGTCTCCTTGTTCATTATCCTAAAACATGATGGATATCTATTGGGAACCTAACAAAAGACCCATCCAGGACTAAACCCGAACGGAGGACATCTATTCTAAGAGGAGATTAACACTCCACATCTATTCCTACCGCGGGTGACTCTGGACACTTGGTCACCATATGACCCAGCTACTTACAAGGAGACAACATATAGGAACGGACCTACCTATTAGTTGCTACAAAAATACGGTACCGTATCTACTGGACAATTTTTTAACACCCCTCCATTAATTCTATCTGGCGAATTTATATTTTTATCCTTATGCCATATCCCATGTTCTTATATATGTTTTTTAAATAAAAACATCATTTTTATATTCCATTGGCACACATTGTTTATTACCCCCCCATTTTTTAGCAGAGTGTACCCCCCTGTTTTTCACCGTCTTTCAAGTCTATGACCCTTTTTCTTGAGTTCACTAACACTGTTGTCAAACCAAGGAGCTTGACAGCATGGTGCATTGGGTCATATAACTTACCAACCATTGGGATTCTGACAGTTTGCCAACATCAGAAACCCAACAGTCAGGAGCCTGACAGGGGGGGGGGTGTATTTTAGCCCCATGCGTGCTCACTGCACTAGCCATGCTGCAGGTTCGGTTGCGAGCTGTGCTTGCCATCTATTCTATTCTCCTCTATGGGGGACATGGACTCAAACAAGGGAAAATAGCCCGTATAATTCAGGATTCCAAATGTCGGGCTCCTGACAGTTGAAACTGTCAGAGAAATGACTGTTGGATTCCCAACTATGAGTCATCTGGCACCCAGTTGAATACACAATGTGTATTGTTTCTGTGCAGGGTAAATACTGCTCTTACATTACCAATACTATAGGGACAAATACAACTGCACAATAGTATTAACAACTGGCAACACCTCTCTCGGAAATTATTTTTGGTTTACATGTGCCCTATGATTAAGATCCTTGGTATAAACATTGGGATATATGAGGATCACACCATTCACGTATAAAACCTATTTTTCCGCAGATACCAGGCATCAAAAGCCTGACTATATTTTTGCATAGCGCTTATGTAGACAAGGAATATAAATATCTTAGAACCTAGTGTTAATAATATCCATAATAAAAATTAAATGTTTTACATTTATGCAATATCAGCAAATGTACTGTCTGTGATGTAAGGGTGCCCCCACCCAGAGTATATCTTTCTTTTCTCTTCCTCTCTTGGAATAAGTGTTTATTAAATACTGTCTGCTTTTGTATGTAACCCACAAATGTTAGACATCTCTATTTTTAGACTTCAATTTAGATTTGAGTTTGAAACCACCCATCCAAATCTAAAGGTGCGTACACACGGGGCAATATGATCGCTGGCAATATATTGCTAGCAATATATTACTTAGCAATCATATTGCCCCGTGTCCCGTTTTCATCTCCGACCAGAGATGGTCGCAGATGAAAATTTAAACACTGCTGGGTGAAGAGGCAGGGGATGTCGCTGGTCGGAGGAGCATGTTCCTCCGACCAGCGACCATTCAGGGGCTGAAAACAGGAGCACGCACCCAGCGATTTATCACTGGTACACACTCCAATCACTGGCAATATGGTCGCTCAGCGACCATATTCCCAGCGATTTCAGCCCCTATCGCCCCGTGTGTACACAGCATAACTCTCTCTGCACATGTAATATCTGCCACACCTGCAGTGCAACATGGTTTTGCCCAGTTAATGTCAGGCCCAATATCTCCATTATATGGCAACAAAGGTTCATTCTTGTAAATAAAAAAGATGCCTGATGCCTGCAGAGCCTCAGTGAAGCTCAAAGCGGGGATGTTTGGCGTGACTACAGCAATGAAGTATAAAGATGGGTGGAACATTGGAATGAGGTGAGGAGCAATCTATAACACGTGTTTCACATAATGGGGGTGAACTAACCAATTTATGTTAATACAGGAAATAAGGATAAGAATACAAACATGTGCTCTCTGTAGCTTGAGTCTATACCAAAGTTGCTTGGAACCAGAGTATTTTGAATTTCAGATTCTTGTTTGCTTACTATAAAGATATATCTAGGAGATGGGCCCCATAGCTTAACATGACATGCACTTATGCTTTATACAAACCTTATGCACAGGGCTGGTTCAATGCATATGCTGGGTACGCAGTTGAGTAAAATGCAACATAGAGGAAGATGCCCTGGCTCATCTACTGTATGTTCCCAGGAACTTATTACCTTGACTGCCCTAGGTAGTTCCTGTACAGCCCTGGAGGCATGCATAGCAGCCAGGATGTATTATTGGTGTCTGTTTCTGGCTCTGCACCACACAGTGAAGAAACTCTAAATAAAACTACTGGGAACTGTAGATTATTTGGTGTTTCTTCAATGTACTATGTACAGTAGTGGGGAGCAGTGTTCCCTCTAAGCTGTGCGCGTGTGCGCGCGCACACAACTCGCCGAGCCCGCGCACAGACATTACAACTGAGCGCACAAAGGTTAAAATCTTGTTTAGTGTGCCACGAGTTTAATAAGGTTGAAAATCACTGCTATAGCCAATACGTGTGGTGTGTGAAGTCTGTAAACATTCAAATTGCTTTATTAACTCAACAGAACTCGAAACCTAGGCCTGTATACGTTATGTGACGCACAAAAATTTACATTTCCTTCTAAAGTTGCACAGCCAATATCTTTTGCCGCACACAGCCTTCGTAAAATTAGAGGGAACATTGGTGGGGAGCTGTACACAGCAGCAGATATCACCTCCTGACTGCTGTGCACATCTCTGGGGCTGAGCAGAAAATACAGAGACAGAGGCACTTTACAGTTGTGCTCATAAGTTTACATACCATAGCAGAATTTGGGATTTTCTGGCCATTTGTCAGAGAATATGAATGATAACTCACAGAATTTCTTTTCACTCATGATTAGTGGTTGGATGAAGCCATTTATTGTCAAACAACTGTGTTTACTCTTTTTAAATCATAATGCCAACAGAAACTACCCAAATGACCCTGATCAAAAAGTTTACATACCCTGGAGATTTTGGCCTCATAACATGCACACATGTTAACACAAACGGGTTTGAATGGCTACTAAAATGTAACCATCTTCATCTGTGATCTGTTAGCTTGTAATCAGTGTGTGTGTGTGTGTGTGTGTGTGTGTGTGTGTGTGTGTGTATAAAAGGTGAGTTTCTGGTCTCCTGATAGACCCTTGCATCTTTCATCCATTGCTGCACACGTGTCTGGATTCTGAGTCATGGGGAAATCAAAAAAGTTGTCAAAGGATCTGCGGGAAAAGGTAATTGAACTGTATAAAAAAGGAAAGGGATATAAAAAGATATCCAAGCCATTGAGAATGCCAATCAGCAGTGTTCAAAATCTAATTAAGAAGTGGAAAATGAAGGATTCTGTAGAAACCAAATCACGTTCAGGTAGACCAACAAAAGTTTTAGGCACAACTGCCAGGAAAATTGTTTGGAATGCAAAGAAAAATCCACAAATAACTTCAGCTGAAATATAGGACTCTGAAAAAAAGTAGTGTGGCTGTTTCAAGATGCACAATAAGGAGGCATTTGAAGAAAAATGGGCTGCATGGTCGAGTCGCCAGAAGAAAGCCATTACTACACAAATGTCACAAAGCATCCCACTTACAATGAAGCCTGACTTGTCCAGCCAGGACTTGGATCCAATGGCATTAAACGCTATACATAGTGGGTCTGTTTCCATCATTGACCACTACTGCCAGTACCACTGTTATTTACTATATGCCTCCTGGTCCCCTGCATTTTATATAAATCAGTCTTAGACCTGTGAGTGAATTACACATAATTCCATTGGCAGATGCAGCTGATCTACAAGAATCACCATTGTACTGCGTGAGACCAGTGAACACTCGTCTCTAACTCCCAATCTACATCTGTTGTCTGCAATATCTGGAATGGTAATATATATATATACATATATATATATATATATATATATATATATATATATATATATATATATGTGAGACCTGATGACGAGGTGATTAAAAGTCCTTGAAACGTTGTCATATACCTGTGCCAGTGTTGCTGTTTATTTGGGAGAGCCACCAGACGCGATTGTATATGGGACCAGTATCTTGGATCCAGGCAGAGCACCCAGCAAGTATTCCTGTTGTGCGGTTGTGCTGCTCAAATACATTGACTATATATATATATATATATATATATATATATATATATATATACTCTTCCGTTTGAAGTGGAAATTAAGAGTTATATACAAAGTTATATACAAAGTAATGTCTGCATACAGAAGTGATACAAACTTATCCCCCCAGTGTGCCGTAATTTCCATTATGATGTTTTACTAATTACGTAAATTGTTTTTTCTCAGTTTTTTTTATATTTATTTTTATATTTGGGTACTTATATGTTAGTTTGGCGCCCACTAAGCTAATTGCTATTCTGCGTAGGGAAATTGCATTTTTTATGTAATTTATTCACTGATCTGTGTGCCCCCAAGGTGTCGTATCGCATCTGCCATCGGGTGTGCGATGCCATTACATTAGGTATACAATAATATGATTGTATGTTCTAAAATAGCTTTTATGCACCTCCCCCCCCACTATCCACGCCACCCCGAAGCATGGCGAGCGCAGCGAGCCCTGTGTGGGGCGGTGGAACGCGTCCTCCGACCTTTTTTATACCCCCGCTATCCACGTCGACGTGGAGTTGATTTTATATAGTGTGGCGAGCGGACGTGGAATACATGTAAAGTAATTTGCGTCCGCTCGCAACGCTTCGGGCTTGGTGGCTCGCTGTGCTCGCTGCACTATATAAAATCAACTCCATGCTGACGTGGATAGTGGGGGTATGACAAGGTCGGAGGACGCATACCGCCTCCGCTCACCACGCTTCAGGGTGGCGTGGATAGTGGGGGTGTGCGTAAAAACTATTTTTAGGACATACAATCATATTATTGATAACCTAATGTAATGGCATCGCACACCTGATAAAATTGCATGTGATCGCATGCGATTTTATCGGGTGTGCGATGCGATCCCCCAGGGCTAAAATAGAAGTGAATAAATGACATAGGAAAATCGCATTGATGCAATGCGATTTTCCTACGTTACCATCCATATGCTAATTGGACGCCCAACTAACATATCAGTACCTATATTTGTTGTAATAAAGTATTATTTAATGTAAACCAAGAGACTCTGGGCGAATTTTACAAAGATGGGAGTTCTTTTTCACATGGGATGTTGCTATGGGCAAAAAATCAGAATCTACTTCTTATTTATTTAGCACCTCTAGAATAGAGGTTCCCAACCCTGGTCCTCAAGTACCCCCAACAGTGCATGTTTTCCAGGTCACCCGGCAGGTGCACTCATTATTCAGTCACATTTTAAAAGATCCACAGGTGGAGCTAATTATTTTGCCTGTGATTCTGTGTGGAGACCTGGAAAATGTACACTGTTGGGGGTACTTGAGGACCAGGGTTGGAAACCACTGCTCTAGAAGATAATAGACAGGATCTGATTGGTTGCCCCTAGCAACATCCCATCTGAAATAGAACTCTCATCTTAGTAAATTCCCCCCTCTGTGTTTAATTATAGTGTTTGAGCAGTCATCTGCCAGCGCAGTCCATTCCCCCTTTTCTTTTTCACTGCATTCCAATGCATACCTCCCAACTTGCCCACTTTCTGCTGGAACGTCCCGGAATTTAGGGGACTTTCCTGGGGCCGGCACTGTCCCGTGGCTGGGGGGGCAGTTGGGATTCTATGCCCCCACAGCATCAAAACAGGGACGTGGCCTAGCGGAATGACACAATTTGTAAGCCACGCCCTTTTACGGTAGGCCACATCCCCATGTTTCGACCGCATGGCTCAGGTGTGTACATGTGTCCCACTGCTGTGGAAACAAAAGTTGGGAGGTATGCCATTGTCAACCAGCA
The DNA here is from genome assembly GCF_055691185.1 of Crinia signifera. Lineage (NCBI taxonomy): Eukaryota > Metazoa > Chordata > Amphibia > Anura > Myobatrachidae > Crinia > Crinia signifera. The sequence goes on from NC_139217.1 coordinate 151,044,139, forward strand.
AGAGTTGTACTCTAGGTTGCAGCTGATAAAGGAGTGCCCTTAAACACCATTTACCCAGGTGTATTTCAATTATAACATCCTTTTTTCTTAATGTCAAGAGTTTTTTTATTTTTTTCTGCAAGCACTGGTTTTGCCTATTACATTGACCATAAATAATTTGAGTTGGTACTGTACTACCTACCCAAGGCACTTCTGCAATAGCCCTGGGGCACCCCAGGGCAGTGGCATAGCTTTGTTTGGGGCGCCCCCTGCCGTTAATGGGGGGGGCGCCCCACCTCTCCCCCCCGGCTGCCCTTGCCCCCTCCCCCCATTGCCGCATGCTTACCTGTCCGCGCGTCCCGGCTCCCCTCCTGGCTTCAATTAATTCTATGCAGACGGACCATGATAAAATGGCCGCCCCTATACCGCAGACAGTTTCAGAGAACAGTCTGCTTTATGGGGCGGCCATTTTATCGTGGTCCGTCTCCATTGCATTGATTGAAGCCAGGAGGGGAGCCGGGACGCGCGGACAGGTAAGCCTGCAGGGGATGGGGGGCGGGGGATTACTATAGCACCGCAGCCCCCCCGGCGCCCCCATATGCACAGCGCCCCCCCGCGACCGCGGGGGCTGCGATGCTATAGCTACGCCACTGCCCCAGGGTATCATAGCACACAATTTCGGGAACCACTGTCCTACACAAATTGGGATCCAACCAGTTGACTACAAAGAGGACATTTTATTGTAAACTGAGTTTATTACAGTAAAGATTCTACAATCCTATAAAAAGACCCATGCCATTCCCTTATGTCTCTTTTTATTAAGTTTGTGTATTTGGATTCTCAATAGAGTTTTAATATAAACATAGTAATTAAAATAATCATGGCATGGTTTAAGTATTTACTCTTAAATCATCATTGAGCACTCCGTATTTATTGTATATATTTGTTTAAGGTCTTACTAACAGAAAACCTACTGTGAGGAGTTGCCAGCCCTATTGGGTTTTTAAAAGCTCATTTGCATAAGTGTTGAATGAGGGTATATTGCATTGTGTATGTATGTGTGTGTGTGTGTGTGTGTGTGTGTGTATGGAAGCAGTATGAAATCCCGGCGGTCGGGATCCCGGCGTTCAAAATCCCGACGCCGAAATCCCGACAAGGGGGGGACGTGGATCGCCCCCCCCCCTTTGGTGCTCGCTGCGCTCGCCACGCAGCGGGCCCGGTGCCTCGCTACGCTCGGCACACTAATTTATTCTCCCTCCAGGGGTGTCGTGGACACCCCAGGAGGGAGAAAGTGTCGGGATTTCGGCGGTCGGGATTTCGGCCGTCGGGATTCCGGCATCGGGATTCTGAACGCCGGGATCCCGACCACCGGGATTTTAACTGCATCCCGTGTGTATATGTGTTTCTGTCCTCAAGGACCAGTAACAGTTCACTTTTTCAGGGCACCTTTGGTTTTTTAAATATGACAGATGGTAATACACAGTGCACCGTATGGGAGACCTGGAAAACATGAACTGTGTGGGTTCCTTGAGGACTGAGTTTGGGAACCGGTGCTTTAAACATAGCCTCATTTCTGGAATAATGAACTATGTAAACCATTTAACGGAATATAGCCTTCAGAAAATCAGCATGATATGAGTACTGTACAGTATGTTTGCTATCTGTGGTCAGATGGATATGTTCTTTTTATAAAAATATTGGATTACATATCTTTTTCTGTACAAAGGGTTCATTCAGATGTGGTTGGAGTTCTGTATAGTGATGCAGCAGGAGGCGTCTATTACATGTAGATGTCTCCTGCTGCAGTAGTGATGCAAGCAAGGACACATCGTTAGAACACTCACTCGCCATCAAGTGACTTGTGGCTAACCATCACAGAGGCCAGGATATCTGCCTGTAATGATGGAGATTCCTAGCCTCTTCCCTGCTTCTTAAGAGTGGAAACACAACTTGGTTGGATACACAGACGCCATCAACGCACCCTCCCTGCCCCAAATAGCATCAGATTGTCAATCACTTATAGGACCTGATTCTGGCTCACTTGCAAAAGCAAAGTCTCTATCTAAAGGACAAAACCATGTACACTGCAGGTGGTGGTAGGTGGAGGGGCAGATGTAACATCTGCAGAGAGAGTTAGATTGGGTTGGGTTTGTACTTCAAACTGAGATCTATATTGCAGTGTAAAAATAAAGCAGCCGATATTTACTCTGCACATAAACAAAATAACACCCAAATCTAACTCCCTCTGCATATGTTAAATCTGCCACACTTACAGTGCACATGGTTTTGTCCATTAAAGGGAGAAATTCCTTTTTTCGCAAGTGAACCAGAATCAGGCCGATACTACTGCTCCTGATGAAGACGTTTCAAAACGTCGAAACCCGTTGAGCCACCATCCACTCCTGCTCCAGCTGCACCAATTACCAGACCACCCAGACCGGCTTAATTATCTACAGCAGGGATGGCCAAAAGGTTGATTGCAATCTACCGGTCAATTGCGCAGCTCCTGCCGGTAGATCGCGATCAAATGCCCTTATTTCCTATGTAAAATTATCTGCTCAAGCCTCTGAGATCTCAGAGGCTTCAGTGTTCCCAGTGATGCAATGCACAGGTGACATCATGTCGCCCACGCACAGCATCTGGGAATTGGCTGTGTAATAGAGAACAAAAGAGTGGTTGTGAACAGTGCCATATCATATACGATACCAGTACTAAGTGGAGTACCCCAGGGTTTTAGGGCCCATTTTATTTAACATTTTTATTAACAATATTGGGATGGGGTTACTCAGCAATGTATCCATCTTTGCGGATGATACAAAACTTAGCAAACTTATTAAATCATCAGAAGATGTCCCCATGCTTCAAAAGGATCTTGCAAATCTAGATGAGTGGGCTAAAAAGTGGAAGATGAGGTTCCATGTGGATAAATGTAAGGTTATGCACCTTGGGAGACACAACCAGTGTTCTAGTTATAACCTTAGCAGAGAGGAATTGGGTAATTCCATACTCAAAAAGGATCTAGGAGTCCAAATAGACAGAAAACTGGGGTGTAGTGCCCAATGTAATGTAGCAACAAAAAAGGCCACATTTTTTTTAGCATGCATTAAAAGGGGATTGGAAACTAGGGACTCAAGGGTAATTATGCCACTGTATAAAGCATTGGTAAGACCTTACCTCGAATACAGAGTACAATTCTGGGCCCCACAGTATAAAAAGGACATCATAGAATTAGAAAAAATCCAATGACGAGCAACAAAGCTTATTAGCGGAATGGAGAATTTAAGCTACGGGGAGAGATTAAGCAATTTGGGACTATTTACATTAGAAAATAGATGTTTAAGGGGGGACATGCTCAACATGTACAAATATATCAGGGGCCAATATAAGGAACTGTCACACACCCTTTTTTCTACTAGAAAGGAATCTAGGACGCAAGGGCATGAGTATAGATTAGAAGAAAAAAGATTTTGTTCAGCTAAAAGAAAATAATTCATTACAGTCAGAGCAGTCAAACTCTGGAACTCTCTTCCTGGAGAGGTGGTGTCGGCTGGCTCAATAAATACATTCAAAACAAAGTTAGACAAACACTTACAGGATAAAAACATCCATGGGTACAAATAAGAAATATAATCTGTCTTTAAAATATTAGAACCTACCAAAACAGCAATTGATAATCTATTCTAGGTTGAACTAGATGGACGCAAGTCTTTTTTCAGCCTTACCTACTATGTAACTATGTAACTGTGGCAGCAGCGTGCCGGGGAGAACAGCACTAGGCAGGGGCCGGGGAGATCATCTTCAGCGAGCAGCAGCAGGCCAGGCAAGAGCAGCATGCGGCCGGGGAGATCCTCTTCAGCAAGCAGCAGCGGGCTGGGGAGAGCAGCACGCAGCCAGGGAGATCCACTGTGCTCAGTCACAATGCAGTGTCAGCGGGAGGCTCAGTGGCAGCACAAACAGCAGGGATCCTGACAGCTTCAAAGCACAGTAAGAATTGAATGTGGGTACATGCCCTGTATGGGGGGGTTCTATTCAGTGCACAGGGTTTTTATGGTATATGCTTTTATGGGGTGGGAGGGGGAGGTGTGTCTTCACAATTGTAAGTTCATCCCAGATGCGGCCTGTTATGGAGTTTTGTGCCCCATATTTTTTATATTATTTTTTGTAAGGGGTCACAAATCTCCATCGCAGGTAGCAATTGGGATTAATTTACACTTGTGAAGACACTCCCTCCCACCACATAACATAATTTGGTACTTGTTTCCTAGCACGGCCACAACGATCTTGATCTGGGGCATCGCAGGTAAAAAAATCGCGTCGGTCGCATCGCATGCAGGCTCAAAAATCGCATGCGATGCGACCGACGCGATGCCCGCAATTTCCCATAGGGAACAATGTAAAATGCCTCAATTTAACCAAATCAACATAGGGAACAATGTTAAATGGGCCAGAGACCCCCAAAAAAACCCCTGACCAGTGAAATGGCCCCCCAAAAATAGTTAACGCCACCCCACAATCAACGTCAACCCGAAGCGTGGCGAGCGCAGCGAGCCCGCGAGGGGCGGCGGTACGCGTCCTCTGACCTTTTCATACCCCCACTATCCACGTCGGCGTGGAGTTGAGAATAGATAGTGTGGCGAGCGTAGCGAGCCCCGCGAGGGGACGCGGATACCTTCACCGGTAAACGCATCCCTTCGCGGGCTTCACAGGTATCCGCGTCCCCTCGCAGGGCGCGCTACGCTCGCCACGCTTCGGGCTCGGTGGCTCGCTGCGCTCGCCACACTATCTATTCTCAACTCCACGCCGACATGGATAGTGGGGGTATGAAAAGGTCGGAGGACGCGTACCGCCGCCCCTCGCGGGCACGCTGCGCTCGCCACGCTTCGGGTTGACGTTGATCGTGGGGTGGCGTTAACTATTTCTGGGGGGCCATTTCACTGGTCAGGGGGGTTTTTTGGAGTCTCTGGCCCATTTAACATTGTTCCCTATGTTGATTTGGGTAAATTGAGGCATTTTACATTGTTCCCTATGGGAAATCGCGGGCATCGCGTCGGTACCATCGCATGCTTTTTTTGGCCGCATACGATGCGACCGACGCGATTTTGACTTTTTCAATGCATTTCAATGGGAAATCGCGGGCATCGCGTCGGTCGCATCGCAGACCATTAAAAATTACCCGCGATACCCGCGATTGTGGCCGTGCTAGGAAACAAGTACCCATAATTTTTATTTGTGGCAAAACGTGACTTTCGGACCCCTTCCTTGTTTCAGAATGTAAATTTCGGGCACATTCCCTGTGTCAGAATGTGAATTTCGGGCACATTCCCTGTGTCCTAATGTAAAATTTTGGCTCAAAACCTGTGTACTAATGTGAAATTTTGGCTCAAAATCTGTGTCCTAATGTGAATTTTGGCCTATTCTGTGTGGCATAATGTGTAAGGGGCGTATTGCACTGGGAAGGGAATATTTTTTGCACATGAGGAAACCGGTAAGTAAATGTACAAAAAGTAGATCCCGGGTTACAAAAGTCCGGCCACCTCTGATCTACAGGATTCCACAGTCTCAGTTTTTTGATGCAGAGATCAAGTTTGGTGCACAGATAACATCAAATCCGAAAAACCCTGCCACTCTTACTGAGTTAATCTGGATCCATATGCTGGGCAATTCTCCGGGACCTTCCATACAAATATAGGAGGTACACTATCTAATCCTACACCTGGTAACTATCTGATCAATATTGGTGCAATCATTATTGGTACAATTGGACTGTTACTTATTTCACTGGAACAATACCACTCAAACTGTTTTTAACCCCCCCCCCTTTTTTTTTCCATATCCCCCCACCAGAGAATTCTCTATAGATAGTATTTTTAAATTGTCATTTTTATTGGTGCACAATAAATGCTTTATATTGGTTAATTGTATTAGCCTCTTTTTTTTCAGTCAAACCACAGCGCTGTATACTTTCTTTTCCAGAATCAGGCCGATAGTTTAATGATAATCATCATCCAACATTGCAGGATCCATTTGTGCATGCGCAAAAGTAATGATAATCCGTACTTTTCTGCGTGATTTTGCACATCTTTGATGATCATTCTGTTTCTCATTTTACTTAAGATTTAACTAATGGAAAATAATCTAATGGATCTGAATATATTAGATTACTTTTAGATTACTTTTATAAAATTCATAATATCTCAAGGTAACATGTCATCTAAATTACTGTAAAATTATTTGGTATGTGGACTCTTTTTCAAGGTTAAAATTATATATATATATATATATATATATATATATATATATATATATTTTACATTTACTTTCATGCAAGAACTCCTTAACCATAAATTTCAAATGCTTATATAGAAAAATGAGTAACAACTTTCTGTGGAACAAATTTTACATAAAAAAATGCAGAACAGATAAGTGACTGCAGATGGAAATTACTACTAGAGGGCATTAAGTAATTATTATTTAATTCTATTGTGTCAAATTGAAGAATCACTATAATGTAGTTTTGCTTAGTATACATCAGTCATTGTTATTCTGCACTTGACATTGGCTTCAATCATTGATTGAGATAAAAATAATATCTTTAATTTGCATTCATTTGCATTACTTTTATTTGACAAAGCTTACATGCCAGGTCACATGCAAATTCTCTAGCATTGCGCAGCTTTATTTACTTCTTTTTTTTTTGCCAAAAATACATCTTGATCGCAACACAATGCAATTGCATCCAAGAGGAGCATGGGCTGATTAACTTGATGCATGAAATTTTTATGTCTTTGTGGGACATATGCCCCATACACATGGGGCGATGGGATCAATGTGCTATGTGATCTAGTTAAGCACAGATTGCACCAGGGATGTGTGCTGAGTGATCTGTCACGGCCAGTGTTCTCAGGTGAGAGAACACTGGTGATGACTAGATTTATACAGCATGCAGTATAAATCTACTCAAGCGATAGCGACAAATGACACCATGCATTGCTGTTTCTGGGGGCCATACATAGGAGCTACAGGAGCAATTGATGCTTAATTTTTAATTACCCTGTGTTTAGGGTGCATAAAGCTTATATATATATATATATATATATATATAGAGAGAGAGAGAGAGAGAGAGAGAGAGAGAGAGAGAGAGAGAGAGAGAGAGAGAGAGAGAGAAGACTCTTGTATCGCGCCGTGGGAATTGAAGTAATTATGTGGGGGCTGCCTTACTCACAAGATCCCCTGCTGGATGGGGAATTTGGGGAAATATAGAATACAATTGGGGGTTGGCACCCCTAGTGTTAGTCTAAGGCTTAATTGAGCTAATTGTGAAGATCAACCCTAGGGGTGCCAACCCATAATTGTATTCTATATATTATACATTATATATATATATTACTCTGCTGTAAAGATGTCACTTATGCTGTCTTGACAAAGGAACGTGTTATTAGGTCCCGAAACGTCGACTTATGGTTTGGTGATGTATTAAACCTCTTTCTGGACTTTACCTATGGATGTTGGTGTGTGCTCTTTTATGTAGATGCTTCTGTGTCTGCACCCACTTGATATATATATATATATATATATATATATATATATATATATATATATATATATATATATATATATAGGCAGATTATGAAACCTTTATATAGAAAAATATATAACTTTTGTTGTATCACATAAAATTATAGCTGCCTCACAATAAAGGGGTTAAAAATGGGGAAGTACAGTATTTAAAAGTATAGAGTATAAAGGAATATGAACTTTATGTAAAACAGCCCAGGCGGAATAGTAATTTATGTGTCACATCAGATTATAATAGAATAAACAATGTACAGTATATCAGTTCTCCAATTAATGTGACAATAATTACTGTCGAAGGCTGTTATTCTACACTGGGTATTAATTCAGTAACAGTTTCAGACTACATCAAGTCCTCTGAGGCTAAATATTACAGCTTTAGTAGTACTAATTAATAATAATAACCAGTACGAGTGGATGATGTTGGGCACTATTATACTACAGTAGGTAACCCCTCTGGGTAATTACACTCCAGTTATCGAGAAAAAACCCAATATTTGATGTGAGAACACTTGCCTGCCTCCTGGTAACAACACTATATGAAATTAAGACACATTCATACAGACAATCCGCAAGGGAAATAATATTTCATTCACTGCAATAAATAAATATATAACTTGCTTAATGTCGTTTATTGTGAATTAATGTGAAATGTATTCCAGAACCGTACAGTTTATTTTGTTTTCAATACATTTTGAAGCAATACATTAGAGCCCACTCTGGTACATCATCATATGAGTTAAAGGGCCATTTTAATATTTACTTTACTTTTAAATACTTCACCATTTGAACCCATTTGTTGTGAGGTAGCTATATTTTAATGCAATATAATAAAAATAATATAATACTGTACTTTTCCTATGAATTATTTCTGGATAGCGCAAACAAGCTAATAAAGGGTTGGAAGGGAAACCAAGCTAAAATAAATGGGTTTAAGCTATGAGAACCGATTAGGAATGTTTACACTGGAAAATAGACATTATGCTTAACATGTACAAATATATCAGATGGCCAATATAACAAACTGTTGAGCACCCTATATACTTTGAAGTTGGAGTCTAGGACATGTACACATGCGCTCAGACTAGAGGAGAGAAGATATCATACCCTTAGAAGGAAAGGCTTTTTTACAGTTAGGGCAGTAAAAATCATTAAGCCCAAAATTGAACCAAAGTAAATAATTCAAATAAGGATAGCATATCTAGACCATACCCTTTAGCGCAGGGGTGGGAAAACTACGGCCCGCGGGCTGGCCTGCTGCCCTCTACTGTCCTCCTGGTTCCAGGCTGTGCCAGTGGTGCATTCCCCTGGCCAAGCACCCGTTCCCAATGGTGCATTTTGGGTCCCAGGCCAGCATGTGACGCGCCAGCACCGCGGACCTGGCATACTCAGTCTCAGGACTGTTTAGCCCTCGCCGTACTTGTGGACTTTCACGGCTCCCATCGCATGCCATCGCATGCCATATGTAGTGGCATGCGATGGCATGCGATTCTGCCGTTTTTATGCATTTTTTAAAATCGCATGCAATCGCATCGCATGCATGCAATTTTTAACAGAAATGCATCCAAATGCATTCAAATTTGTATCAAACATGTTCAATGGCCCCCAAATGTCATTTTTCAGGCTGTACCACCGCCACTATCAATACGAACCCGAAGCGTGGCGAGCGCAGCGAGCCCGCGAGGGGCGGCGGTACGCGTCCTATGACCTTTTCATACCCCCACTATCCACGTCGGCGTGGAGTTGAGAATAGAAAGTGTGGCGAGCACAGCGAGCCACCGAGCCCGAAGCGTGGCGAGCGCAGCGAGCCCCGCGAGGGGACGCGGACACCTGTGAAGCCCGCGAGTGGACACGTATACCTGTGAAGGTATCCGTGTCCCCTCGCGGGGCTCGCTGCGCTCGCCACGCTTCGGGCTCGGTGGCTCGCTGTGCTCGCCACACTTTCTATTCTCAACTCCACGCCGACGTGGATAGTGGGGGAATGAAAAGGTCGTAGGACGCGTACCGACGCCCCTCGCGGGCTCTCTGCGCTCACGACGCTTCGGGTTCATTGATAGTGGGGGTGGTACAGCCTGAAAAATGACATTTGGGGGCCATTGAACATGTTTGATACTAATTTCAATGCATTTGGATGCATTTCTGTTAAAAATCGCATGCCATCGCATGCGATTTTTTTACAATGCGATGGACATCGTGGGAGCCGTGATTGTCCACAAGTACCGCCCTCGCTTGCATGCGCAGTGGAGAGAGTGCAGTGTGGAGTGATGCGGTCGTATGTCTGTGCAACAGCAACCTGGGGTGAGCGCATTCAGAAAAGAAGGTGTTTACAGTGCACTTCTTTATTTTATCAATTGTCTTTTCTTTCTTGTGACATGTGTTGTAGTTTACCGGTGGATATCTAGAGAAGGTAAGTGACTTACTTCCTCCACACATCCACCGGTAAGCAGTGGTGGATGTGGAGGGTGAGGGATGTCAAGAAGCATCTTGGAAAAAAATGCCCTGTACCAGCGTGGCCACTTTACCCGTATATTTTCCTCTTTGACCTACACCACAAAATTTACATCATTATTTACAGAAAATTCTTAAACTTCTGATTACCAGTAGCATCTTATCAAAATATATAATTTGCTGATTTTATAATGGTAGAAAATTAATATTGAGCATAATTAAGTTCAAGCTATCATTGGTTCGGCCCTCCGACACAGTTCAGACTTTTCATGTGGCCCCCTATAGAAATTAATTGCCCACCCCTGCTTGAGCAGGTCCTGTAAAAGATTGAACATGATGGGCGTACGTCTTTTATCAACCTCAACTATAAATATTATGTACTCAGTGCAAACACTTCCACCTGGACATGAACAATTAAGAAACAGCACTTACCACCCAATCATTTTGTTACATAGGGCCTTATTTTGGTTCATTCTTTCTGACAAAATCCTTCTTAGATGGGCAAAACCATGAGCACTGCAGGTGGGGCAGGTGTTACTTGTGCAGAGAGAATTAGATTTGGGTGGGGTTTTACTTCAAAGTGAGATCTATATTGCAGTGTAAAAATAAAGCAGTCAGTATTTTCCCTGCACAGAAACAAAATTACTCACCCAAATCTAATTCTCTCTGCACATGTTACATCTGCCCCCCCTGCAGTGCACATGGTTTTGTCCATCTAAGAAGGATTTTGTCAGAAAGAATGAACCAAAATAAGGCCCATAGTGTTATTACAAAAACCCAGAAGATCTCTATCCTAGCTTATAACTTAAAAGGTAAAGATAACATTATTTCAGGGATGTGTTACATTCTGTTATATTTATATACACATAATATGCTATAATAGACATGTTTCTTTGGTAGCAACAAAACACATTTATTATTTTATTACAACTACAGTATGTTGGTAAAAATAGGGAAACAATTGTCTTTCAACTACTTGTCTTAACTGTTAACCTACGATATAAAGGTGATAAGTGTGACGTGCAGTAACTGTATTAAAATGGTGCAGAAAGCTTTGATATACTGTAGCAATATTTGTTTGTAATTGAGCTGTTAGTAATCATGTAAAACCAGAAAGGTTAAGATTTACTTACAGTACATGTGAAAAGTTGGTAATTAGTGCTTGTCTCACTATCTTCCCACTTCCTGTGCTGTGAGTCATTTTGCATAGACAAGCTAAGAAACTTTTCAGTGATAGAATGTTTACCCCACAAAAATGCCTGTCAGATGATAAGCTATTGTTTTCCCATTGATTATTTTCTGCATTTACTTTGGCATATCTATCTAAAGCATAGTAAATCTGTAATTTTTTTTACTCTGCCTTACAAGAACATAGTGAGCAGCATTTTCATAGATTTCATATTGAGTTTGCATTTAGTAAGTTTCCACATGGCAAAATCTACGAAAAAATCTATGTTTGTTACATTTGCTATTGCTATACATCTCTTATATTATATTTACTAGTATGTTATAGTGTATTGTTCGCAATATAAATTCCGTAATATTTATTTATTTATATATATTACCACAGCAATAACATTTAAGTGGAATGTCTAATATGTCTTGCAGGAATACATAATTATTATTATTATTATTATTATTATTATTATTATTATATAGCTAAACTATACATTGTATGCATACCTCCCAACTTGTGTAATATTTAAATCGGGACCTGCTAAGAAAAGAGGTGGAGCTAAGGGGTGGATGTCACCTCGAGTGCCACACACCCCATTTTTACCATTTTGGTGGCGTGCCCAGTGCTCCCCTAGCGACTGGGCAGCCCCTGACTCCCTCCCTGTATCTGTACTCCGTCCCTCCATCACAGCACTGAGAAGATACACAGCATCTTTTCAGCGATCTCCGGCTCTTCTGCAGAGAAAAGAGCAGCAGTGGTCTCCGGCTTCTACCAACTGCCCCTGCAGGAGGGACAGAGAACCAGTCAAATAGAGGGACCTTCTAGGTGTAATCAAGACAGTTAGGAGCAGAGACAGAACTACTGTTGGTGCAGCAGGTGCATTGCACCGGAGCCCCTGAGGACTAAGGGGCCCATTGCTGCCCAGACCAGCAATTACTTCTTGGGTTAGGGTGGAGAGGGCACCCAAACAATTTTTTTTGCACCTGGGTTTGCCACTCACAAGTTCCTCCACTGGTTGGAAGGTATGGTTCTTTCAAGTCATGGGTGTAGCTATAGATGGTGCATAATGTGCCATTGTTATGTGGTGCTCCAGGACAAGGTCATATAGTTTCTGTAAAAGCTAAGAAATTGAGTTTGCCCCTTTAACTAGCCTGAAAAGAGGGACTTGTCAGTGCTCATATACAGCTATAGGATCATGGGGAGTGCACTTATGCGCACAGCTGCTATCTTTTAATCTTTATTGGGAACTGTCAACTGCGAGTATAAACTTATATCAGACTTCTACGCAGTTAAAGGATGATCTATAGGGTGTATTTAATTTCATGGGATGGTGTATGTAATGGATGTTATTATTATTATTATTATTTATTTATATTATCTATTTATATTGTGCCACAAGGGATTTGCAGTGCCCCTGGTCCATAAACAAGTAAAGAAAACGGTGACTTATAGTTCAAGACAGTATAGGACTAGTTCAGGGTATATAAACATATCTGCATCAGCAGTCGACACTGAAATAAGTATTAGTGTGGCATAAAACCAAGGGACTTGATGCCATCAAAGGAAGTATGGAGTTGGTTTAAGTAAAATGAGGAAAAGCAAACGAGGGAAGAGGGCACTGCTCATGGAGACTTACATTCTATAGAAAGGGGCGGAGAGACAGAGGTGACACAAAAGGGGTAGAACAGGGTTAGTATGAGAGTTGGCTGGGTTTGGTGAAGTAGTGTGTCTTGAGAGCCCATTTAAAATTTTGTAGAGAGGTGGATATTCTGATAGAGGTAGAGAATTCCAGAGATAGGGATCCACAATAGAAACATCATTCAGGCAGGAGTTTGAGAACTTATCCAGTGAGCAGGAGATAAGTGTGCAATATTCTGTGTGCCCTCCTTGCAACATATCTGAGCTGCTATACTGATAATTGATTTGGTGCTTACTGATCATCAGTAATGGCTTGTATTTGGACACAATCTATTGAGTTATTTGCAGAACAAGCAGAAACAATTGGTTAGCAGATTTTTGTTTTGTGGTGATCTTTATTGAATATACATGCACTGTTATTCCCCTGGGAGGTCATGTATTTTCTTGCATTTTATTACATTAATAAATGTGTTTTTATTTATTCATTTGTGGTCCCTATATAGTTAAGTGCCACTTAGTTTTTGGTTCTATAGTTTACTTTTGGAGGCTGGCATACCTCCTCTTAGTGGCTGCTGACATACATACCCTATAGTTTGTCACTCACCCTAGTGCTGTAGACACACCCAGGGTAAAATGTAATAGGATGAGAGAATCAGAAAGTGAGAGATTTGGTAAGAAATCAACAGTTTTTTTAAAGCGGCAATCATTTACTTTACAAAAACTAGAGATCTCTTACCAAATTTCTCACTTTCTGATTCTCTCATCCTATTACATTCCCCCCCCCCCCCCCCCCAGTGTTTTTTACAACTAGCAAGGCTATGTGCCACATGTAATCCGGTTGATAGATCGACTGTCCATATGTCATTGTTCAATACGTCAACACCATATGGTTGACATGGTAAAAAGTTCAACTTGGTCAAATGTTATACATGCCAATGAGTGGCACATGACAGGGTTAACATTAATTTATTTTTAAATGTACTTTTTTCCATCCACATGTACTCTGATTTGGAGAGTGAGCCATGCAAGGGGACACAGTTATGTGCTAAAATCTACAAATTATCTTGTCCACCTTTCGCTTTTGCTTTGCCCATATTGACCTTGTCCATCACAACCATTTAAAGTCCACCAAGGCACTATCAGCCTTTTGACTGTTAACCTTTATACCATAACCATGCAAGATCCCTTATGCAGAAGTTTCAAATGATTCATCCTTCACTCTTTGAAGGTCATCCGGATACATATCACAAAACCAAATCTTATTTTTACATTTGTATAGATACATGAACCAAATCTTGACTTTGGATTTTCTCACAGACAGACACAGTTAATTGAGCTACTCCACCAAATCACTGCATCCAACATCTTGTTATATTATTCCATCCACATGTAAACTTATAAGAGATTGTCCAATCATTATGTATAATGTTATACAAAAGTAACAAACGTCTCTTGCTTGGCATCTCTGCTTTGTCTCGGAAAGTAAATAACACACTTTTATCTTCATTGTGCAGTCAATGGTTTTCTTTTTTGTATTTCTATCTCTTATTTTTCATTTCCGAGAACATGACATCTTCCTTTAGGAGAGTTTTATTTAGGTTTTCACTAACCAACACAAAATACAGAGCCATTATCACAATTTCCTTTACTTTACTGATTTTCTTGACACATAAATATTATAGAAAATAAGATGTGCTAGCGTTAAACTTTACAGAACTAAAAGACACATTTCCAAGTTCCAAAACTGATTTTCTCTTAGAAGTTTGAGGCACTAAAAGTATCTTAGTTTTATGGTTGGGGGAAAAAAAAGATCTGCTCTGTATTTATATTATACGTAATGCTTGTATGGCAAAAAAGCTTTTAAATCCAAAGAAAAGATTATATCCACAAGTACAGTAATGACACAAAGTTTGTGCATCCTGAAATAATACAGTTCTTTCCCCATCTAAAATTGTTAAGGGTCATTAGAAATGGCAAATCAGTGGCCACAACAAAGCTTCACATAACTTATTATACAAAAATGTATTTCTATTATGATTTCTGGTCTTTTGATACAATATTGATGTAGCTAACAATTACGTGTTGGAAGATAATATTTGTTTGATGACATCAGTGCAAACACATGGATGTTCACCCATAATTTATACAGTCTCTTTTGATGCAGCCATTGATAAAAATAAAAACAAAAACATTTAGTGGTCTATTCATTAAGCCTTAAAGAGTAATAGAGTAGTGATATATAAAGTACCAGCCAATCAACTCCTAACAGCCATGTTACAGGCTGTGTTTGAAATTGACAGTTAGGAACTAGTTGGAATTTTATCTCCATTCACATTATCTTTCTCCAATAATTTGTAAATAGAGCCTTTTCTTACCCACACTAAAAGTTTGCCTTGGTATTGCGACAAGACAAATATTTATGGTGAAATACAATATGTACAGTAGAGAATAGGTAGTTACATAGGCAAACGCAGGGGGGTGGGGGGGTGTTCTGGTTGTCCGGAAACCCCCCTCCTCTTGGCAAGTGCCATAAATTATGAAAACACTAGCACTAGTATATAATATGATCAATAGAGCTGCCACCACATCATGCAGTGTAAGGTACAGAGCAGAGCTGCTGCACATGCCTAGTGTGCCAGCTTCTACCACATTTACTGTATGTGTGGACCTGAGCACTCAAACATCGCAATGGACAAGAGAGTAGCTGCCAGGAGGAAGAGACAGGAGCCTTACCATGAAGTGGGAGACCATTATCTTATTTAAATGTTTAAAACAGCCTATAACATAGACCATTTGTACTGTTAAATATTAATATTGTATTCCATACAGTATCCAGTGTATAAAAAGACCAATGTTCAGGGCTGTTACCACTCCTCCAGACTCCTGTACTTACTCCAATGTGCTTACTCCCTAAAGTGGAGACGAGCATGGAGTCCACTCCCCGCTGCCATGCTGATGGTGACGTGCAAGCATGTGAGATGCTCAC
The DNA here is from genome assembly GCF_055691185.1 of Crinia signifera. Taxonomy (NCBI): domain Eukaryota; kingdom Metazoa; phylum Chordata; class Amphibia; order Anura; family Myobatrachidae; genus Crinia; species Crinia signifera. Next base: position 151,059,939 of record NC_139217.1, read on the forward strand.
ACGTCCCCATCAGATGGAGCTCCTGTCTGCCACCCTGCGCCAACTCAGGAGATCTGGTGATTCTAAAGGCTGACTGACAGGCGCTCCATCGGTATAGCAGTTCTTAAAAAAAGCTTTCAATTAAGTAACTGACTAGTGATTATGAAATGAGTAAAATAATTCACATTTTGGGGATACCTGTGGTATAATAAAGTATAGAGTATTTATTGGAAGTTGCCTATGTATTCAGTCCTTGGTTGTTGCAGGATTCATCCCCAAGCTTCTGAAATCCACACTATGGGTGAGATTTAATAGGATGAGAGATTCAGAAAGTGAGAGATTTGGCAAGAAATCTCCAGTTTTTTTTAAAGAGGCAACCATTTACACTGCAAAATCAAACTGGTTTTGCAGTGTAAATGATTGCCGCTTTAAAAAACTGGAGATTTCTTACCAAATCTCTCACTTTCTGAATCTCTCATCCTATTAAATCTCACCCATTGTTTCTGCTTCTTTAATCAATCTCAGTTACTCCTAGTAAGGAAGGCCAGTTCTGTCCTAGGAATGCCTTTGGATTCTGTAGAGATAGTGGAAGAGAGGATAATGATTAACAAGATAACATCCTTATTGGATAATGCTTCACACCCTCTCCAAAATTACTTGACGGATCTCTGTAGCACTTTCAGTGATCGGTTGCTTCACACTCAATGATCAATGGAGAGATATCACAGATCTTTTCTTCCTGCTGCAATTAGAATGTACAACTGTTATGGTCTGTAGGAGACCTTCATGTTCTTAGATTCTTCTGTGTTCTTATTATTATGCTATTTTACTCGTATCTGTACTTGAACCTGGCTGTAACAATTGCAAAGACTATAAGACTTCGGCATACACTGTCTCAAATAAGATAAGATTAATAGCTGAAGCCTTACACTTACACATAACAGTAAAATGTTTGGACTCTTAGTAGTAAATGGTTGTTACTATGTTTAACTTTTTATTTTACACAAACCAATTGCCTTTATCTCTCTCTCTCTCTCTCTCTCTCTCTCTCTCTCTCTCTCTCTCTCTCTCTCTCTCTCTCTTCATTCCCTGTAGTGGATTCATGCTGTGAGCACATCCTCTCTAAACTCACAATTTTTTTAGTCTTATTCTGCTGAGAATCTCGTTTGTGTTCTTTTGGACATCCTAAATCTGGATTGTATTGAAAAATTATTTTCTGGATGTCATTTTTGGATAAACCTATAGTTATATCGGTTGCACTGTTGCCCCTGATGAAGTCATGGGTATGACAAAACGCATAGGGCTTTCCACTTTCACCGAATCTAATAATCCACCAGAGCTGTCATTGTATTGACTTATTTGCACATGTAAAAAAAAAATTGGTACTTGTTTCCTAGCACGGCCACAATCACGGGCATCGTGTGCCTTAACTTTAAGGCACACGATGCCCGCAAAGCCCGCGATTTCCTTTGAAAAAAGCACAACTCGGGTACATCGCGTTGGTCGTGTGCCTTAAGAAGGCACACAACGCGACTGACGCGATGCCCACGATTTCCCCATAGGCTTTAATGTTAAAATATTTTAACATTGAAGCCTATGCGCGCCCGACGCGATGCCCCCGATTTCTCCATAGGCTTCAATGTTAAAATATTTAACATTGAAGCCTATGCGATGGACCCGATTTGTCCATAGGCTTCAATGTTAAAATATTTTAACATTTAAACTGAGTCCATTTAACATAGGAAAAAATGGGAAAAGGCCCAATATGGGCCATTTCTCATTGGGTATGGCCCCGTCATGTGTGTAAAAAATAATGGCCCCCCATTGTGGCCGCCACCCCCACGATTGACGCGAACCCGAAGCGTGGCGAGCGCAGCGAGCCCGCGAGGGGCGGCGGTGCGCGTCCTCCGACCTTTTCATTCCCCTACTATCCACATCGGCGTGGAGTTGAGAATAGATTAGTGTGGCGAGCGCAGCGAGCCCGAAGCATGGCGAGCGCAGCGAGCCCCGCGAGGGGATGCAGATACCTGTCAAGCCGGCGAGGGGCGTCCCTCGCGGCCTTGACAGGTATCCACGTCCCCTCGCGGGATCGCTGCACTCGCCACGCTTCGGGCTCGGTGGCTCGCTGCGCTCGCCACACTAATCTATTCTCAGCTCCACGCCGACATGGATAGTAGGGGAATGAAAAGGTTGGAGGACGTGCACCGCCGTCCCTCGCGGGCTCGCTGCGCTCGCCCTGCTTCGGGTTCGCGTCAATCATGGGGGTGGCGGCCACAATGAGGGGCCATTATTTTTTACACACATGCCGGGGCCATACCCAATGAGAAATGGCCCATATTGGCCCTTTTCCCATTTTTTACTATGTTAAATGGACTCAGTTTCAATGTTAAAATAATTTAACATTGAAGCCTATGGACACGATGGACCCGATTTCTCCATAGGCTTCAATGTTAAATTATTTTACATCGCGTCGTGTGCGTTTTGGTATGCACCCGACGCGACCGACACGATTTTTTCCGACACGACCACCACGATAGAAATCATGGTGGCCGTGCTAGGAAACAAGTACCAAATTTTTTTTTTGCATTCATCTGTTTATCCAAAAGGGTGATTTTTTATGTTTTTTTTGTTATTTTTATCAATTGTATGTATTAAATACTATTTTTGAACTTAAGTTGTTTTATTACATTAGCGCCTTCAAGGGACCCCACTTTTCTGCAGGTCCTAACACTATCGCTGAAAATGGCTACAATACACATAGCTATCACATCAATGTTTGATTCCAGGCATGCTATATATACAGTGGAGGAGGAACCGCACTCAGTCCATTTAAGGAAGACACAGGGTGGTGCTCCACTTTAAAGGATTATCCATCCCAATAATAATACTTTCAGAGAGAAGTAGGCACTCACCAGCACTGAGAATTGTGCAAAAAGCAGACAAAGTTTTATTTCAGTTCATCAGGACATCAATATTGGTCGACGTTTCGGCCCACCACAGGGGCCTTTGTCAAGACTTTAACACCTGGATACAGCAGCAGACAGTATCATACTCTGTCTGCTGCTGTATCCAGGTGTTGAAGTCTTGACAAAGGCCCCTGTGGTGGGCCGAAACGTCGACCAATATTGATGTCCTGATGAACTGAAATAAAACTTTGTCTGCTTTTTGCACAATTCTCAGTGCTGGTGAGTGCCTACTTCTCTCTGAAAGTATATATATGTATGGAGGGATCCTGGCACTCGCTTCAAACGTCAGCAACCTGGGTGCCTTGCAAACCCTGTGTAGGCAGGGTGATGTAGACAGAGACTGGAAGCCGGCACTCCAGGAATTTTACAGCAGTATAAAACTTTTATGAAAAAAAGGTACCAACACAAGGATGGTGTGTCAACGTTTCGGGCTGTGTGCCCTTTATCAAGACATGTGGGTGAATCAAAAGTACTTACATTTATAGTGAACTGTACATACAGCAACTCGTGTGCAACCATCACCTCTTCAGACGGCTGTCGGGGGACTGATGACGTCAGAGAGTCAGCAGTGTGAAGCCGTGTGGGGGCGTATCCCGATCTGTGAAAGGGGTTACCGGGGTAACCAGTATGCTAATTAAGGGTAAACGTGAAGGGGCGCTGTATAGCGTGTGTGAACCAAACCGGACTGTGTGTGTTGGAGGGTAATGAACAGGTGACGTTTGCATCTACATAAGAAAGCATATAATGATGAAAGAACAAAAGTCATAACGGAGATGAGCAAGCACAGTAAACAGAATCAACTTTCAGATGTAACTACTGGCAATGCGTGGATGTCAGCAACCAACCCAATGAAATAAATTAAAGTCAGTGTCGCTGTGCTGGTGTCAAACACGGCACAATGTCGACATACAGTCAGTGGAGTGCATGTCCAAAACGTCCCAAGATGTGGTGGACTCAGCCTAAACGGCTTGATGAATGGGATGTGCTGTGCTGGTGTCAGACATGGCAAAAAGTCAACATAAAGTCAATGAGGTGTATGTCCAAAATGTCACAAATGTGGCGGACTCAGCCTAAACGGCTTGATGAAATGGATGTGTCCGGGCAGCAGGACACAAGGGTCAATCTAACGTACCTGAGGAAATGAGCAAAAAGCAAGGGAGTGTAGTCACTGATACTCATGATGCGTATTTGTAGGAAACAGGACATGGGTTGCAATTCATTGAGGCCGTGCGGTTTGACAGTTCCAAGTCTGTGTATCCAGCGCGCCTCCAGTCTGAGTAGAGCTTTGCCTCTGTCTCCTCCGCGAACATTGGGTGGGACACAGTCTATCATCTTGTAGCGAAGGCTGGGTATGGTGTGTTTATATTCCTTCCAATGCCTCGCAACTGGTTGATCTGAACCTTTGCTGCCAAGGGCTGCTTTGATGTTGGATTTATGAAGGGCGATCCGCTCCTTGAACTGTCTAATTGTTTTACCGACATACAGTAATCCGCAGGGGCATTTTATATAATATACCACGAATTGGCTGCTGCAGGTCAGAGGGAATCATATCGGTAGTTTTGCTCCGGTTCTGGGATGCTGAAATGAGTCACCAATTTTAAGCGCACTGCATGTCACGCATTTAAGGCATCTGTAGTTCCCATTCTTGCGCTGTAGAAATGTGGGGACTACGTTGTATTTCAGTGTGGAAACATCATTATGGACAATTAAGTTTTTAATGTTTTTACTGCGCTTAAATGCAGGCATTATTCTGTTGTTTTTAAGAGCTGGGAGATTGGCGTCAGTGTTGATGATTGGCCAGATCTTCTTGGCTTCAGCTATAAGTTGGTTACTGTGGGTGGTATAGAACTGCGTCCACACCATACAATCTTTGGTGGACTGTTTCTCTTTAGGTCTCAGCAATACATTTCTGTCAAGAGGGAGCACCTTATCTAATAATGTCGTTATTTGGCAATTTGTATGGCTAACTGGGCAGTTAGCCATACAAATTGCCAAATACCGACAAGAACTAATACAGTTTAAGAAAACTAAATTAGAAAATGTGAATAAGGACTATTCGGAGTTTAAAGTATACAGCTGGGTATACGGGAGAGGACAGCCGCAAGATAGACCAACGCGCACCAGACGCAGATACAAACCAAAATTTGATACAGACAATTCCAGCGACAGATCCTCTAGTGAAACCGACCATTCAAAAAACTACGGGGGTGCAAGAGCAAAGAAACCCCCTCTGGGAGTAACAACAAGAGTCAGAGGTGGTCCCATAGAAGAGGACCCACCCGTAGAGGGGGCCAAAACTACAGGAACATCAAAAAAGAAAGCAGGGAAGAGATCATAGTATTCAACCTGTCCAAAATAACTTTAACCCAACCTGAAATGTCGGTTCTCAACAAAGGACTCTCGTTTGTCCCAACACACAACCCCGATCCCTTTGATGATCAGATAGATCTCTATCGGTTCGGACGAAAATTGAGGTTAAAAGAACACTTTGGGATTGACACTATGGCCCCGAAACAAGACTACACACTTCTTAAAAAAAGCAACTTCAACCCCATCTCCTACAATCCTGCGATTAAGAGCGTCACCAATTGCATGCAGCAACAAATCCAGACCTTGCACTCTAAACCAGTCAAGGCACAGAGAAATCTCACCGTGGCTGAGAACCAAGCCCTAAAAGACCTCAGCAAATACACTGACATTGTAATCCGCAGTGCGGACAAAGGTGGAGGCATCGTTGTTCAAGACACCACAGATTACAAAAATGAGATATATCGCCAATTGTCACACCACAGATTACAAAAATTAGATATATCGCCAATTGTCGGATGGGCAGACCTATCGTGAACTCCCCAAAGACCCCACACCTACATTTAAACGACAACTGGATACATTCTTATCAGAAGCTGTCCTGTCTAATATCATCCCGGATTCCATCAAAACGGCATTAACAGTCGACTGTCCGAAAGTCCCGCTGATCTATACCTTACCCAAACTCCATAAAAACACCAGCAACCCCCCTGGCCACCCGATAATAGCTGCCAGGGATTCCCTATATTATACCACGGCACAATTTTTTGATATGTTTCTCCAACCGATTGTGCAAAAGCAAAATACCTACCTCAAAGACACTAACTCTTTATTATTGCGCCTACAAGAAATCTCACCCCTACCGGCAAGAATGTTACTCTGCACCATTGACGTGGTATCGTTATACACGAGCATCCCCCATCACAGAGGAATCAGTGCGGTACAAAGAGCGGTCCAAGGCACTGGCCTGTACAACGGTCATGACAGCAACTTTTTTATGGAATTACTGGACATGACACTAACAAACAATTACTTTTTGTTTGATAACAAATTCTATATTTAACAGTCAGGGGTCGCAATGGGGTCATGCGTGGCTCCGAGCGCGGCAAACGTATTTATGCATGATGTAGAAAGAGATCTGTTCTTCACGGACCCAGACATCTCTTCTAAAATTAAAACCTTCTTTCGATACATCGATGATATCCTGGTCATCTATGATGACACCCAGGAATCATTCACTGAACTTATGGCAGAAATTAACCAGAAAGACCCCGACATCAAATTTACCAGCCAATCCGTCTTTGAGGAGATTTGCTTCCTTGATGTATTAATAAGCCAAACCAGCGACAATCATCTTACCACTAAAGTCTACCACAAACCTACCGACAGAAACACATTGCTAGCAGCAAATAGTTTCCAACCACCTGCATCCAAATGGGCGCTGCCCTACTCGCAATTCCTGCAAGCCAAACAAATCCGTACCTCCGCAGAAGATGCTGACCGCGAGATCTCACTTATGATACAAAAATTCCACACGAGAGGTTACCCTAAACAATTGCTATTGAAAACCAAAGATAAGGTGCTCGCTCTTGACAGAAATGTATTGCTGAGACCTAAAGAGAAACAGTCCACCAAAGATTGTATGGTGTGGACGCAGTTCTATACCACCCACAGTAACCAACTTATAGCTGAAGCCAAGAAGATCTGGCCAATCATCAACACTGATGCAAATCTCCCAGCTCTTAAAAACAACAGAATAATGCCTGCATTTAAGCGCAGTAAAAACATTAAAAACTTAATTGTCCATAATGATGTTTCCACACTGAAAGACAACGTAGTCCCCACATTTCTACAACGCAAGAATGGGAACTACAGATGCCTTAAATGCGTGACATGCAGTGCGCTTGAAATTGGTGACTCATTCCAGCATCCCAGAACCGGAGCAAAACTACCGATACGATTCCCTCTGACTTGCAGCAGCCAATTCGTGGTATATTATATAAAATGCCCCTGTGGATTACTGTATGTCGGTAAAACGATTAGACAGTTCAAGGAGCGGATCGCCCTTCATAAATCCAACATCAAAGCAGCCCTTGGCAGCAAAGGTTCAGATCAACCAGTTGCGAGGCATTGGAAGGAATATAAACACACCATACCCAGCCTTCGCTACAAGATGATAGACTGTGTCCCACCCAATGTTCGCGGAGGAGACAGAGGCAAAGCCCTACTCAGACTGGAGGCGCGCTGGATACACAGACTTGGAACTGTCAAACCGCACGGCCTCAATGAATTGCAACCCATGTCCTGTTTCCTATAAAGGCGCATCATGAGTATCAGTAACTACACTCCCTTGCTTTTCGCTCATTTCCTCAGGTACGTTAGATTGACCCTTGTGTCCTGCTGCCCGGACACATCCATTTCATCAAGCCGCTGAGTCTGCCACATTTGTGACATTTTGGACATACACCTCATTGACTTTATGTCGACTTTTTGCCATGTCTGACACCAGCACAGCACATCCCATTCATCAAGCCGTTTAGGCTGAGTCCACCACATCTTGGGACGTTTTGGGCATGCACTCCACTGACTGTATGTCGACATTGTGCCGTGTTTGACACCAGCACAGCGACACTGACTTTAATTTATTTCATTGGGTTGGTTGCTGACATCCCCGCATTGCCAGTAGTTACATCTGAAAGTTGGTTCTGTTTACTGTGCTTGCTCATCTCCGTTATGACTTTTGTTTTTTCATCATTATATGCTTTCTTATGTAGATGCAAACGTCACCTGTTCATTACACTCCAACACACACAGTCCGGTTTGGTTCACACACGCTATACAGCGCCCCTTCACGTTTACCCTTACTTAGCATACTGGTTACCCCGGTAACCCTTTTCACAGATCGGGATACGCCCCCACACGGCTTCACACTGCTGACTCTCTGACGTCATCAGTCCCCCGACAGCCGTCTGAACAGGTGATGGTTGCACACGAGTTGCTGTATGTACAGTTCACTATAAATGTAAGTACTTTTGATTCACCCACATGTCTTGATAAAGGGCACACAGCCCAAAACGTTGACACACCATCCTTGTGTTGGTACCTTTTTTTCATAAAAGTTTCATACTGCTGTGAAATTCCTGGAGTGCCGGCTTCCAGTCTCTGTCTATATATATAGCGGGGAGTAGCGGAGGCACTCGACGGATTTCACAGCAAATGAACAGCCCACACCAAGGGTCAGTAAATTTAAGCTTTCGGATTTATTTCAATCCTTCATCAGAAAAGTGCAAAATAAAATAACAGTGCTTACCTATATACCATCTTAGGATGCGTCTCTCCTCCCATAGCTCGCGCCGGGTTCAGCACGCTGACAGTGCTTCCGGTCACGCCGGGACTTCACAGTGCTTCCGGTCACGACGGAACACCTACGTTGCCGCCCGCCCACGTTGCTAGGGAGACAGAAGTACACAATAACAAATATTAAGTTCCGTGCATAATAACATACAGTTAAGTGCATTTAAAAAGCATGTATAACAGAGTATTAGTCTATCGGGATTTTCTATGCCACTATACAAAAGTTCCATCTGTGGGAAAAAATAATTATTTAAAGTACAATAAAGCCTGCTTATAATATCTTTTAAGAGGGACAGCGTACTTATACATTCTCAACTTAAGATATTACCAGTTAGTGAACCATATAATTAATGTACAAACGTTATATGAAATTTACAAAAAACAATTCAAGGGCAAATTCTCATTTAAGCCATATGGCTGTACTGAATTCAGTGTATGGATCCATTTTGTCTCCAAACGGAGTAACGCACGATCCCTATCCCCTCCCCTTTTGGACTGGACAACCTGATCAATCATTTTATATCTGATTGTTGCCAGTGGATGTTTAAAAGCCTTAAAATGTCTGGCCACTGGTTGTTCACATGCCTTGCCCTCCAATGCCAACCTGATGTTTGATCTATGGGCATTCATTCTTTCTTTGAAGGTTCGGGTCGTTTTGCCCACATAGATAAGGCCACAAGGGCATCTTATCATGTAGACAATATACCGGCTTGTACATGTGAGACTTTGTTTGATGTTGTAAATTTTTCCTGACCGGGGATGGGAAAACGTGCTACCTATCTCCAGGAAACCACAGGTTGCACACCCGGTACACCGGTAGTTTCCTGGTTTTTTTCTCAAAAAATGACTGGGTTGAGTGATTTTTAATTTTGTGAGATCTGTCTTCACTACCAGGTCACGAATGCTTTTACCCCGCCTGAAGCAAGGCATGGGTTTAATCTTGGACAAGGATTTTAAATTGGGATCACCACTAACAATAGGCCAGAATTTTTTTACTGCTTGCATTATGTCCCCACTCGCTGTAGAGTAAGTGTTGACATAAGGTATTCTGTCCAAGTTCTTTCTTTCTTTGTTGGTTTTGATCAGGGTATCTGCTCTTGAAATCTTCAGGACTTTCTCCTTAGCTTGTTGTAGGAGTTTCTTATCATATCCCCGAGTGATGAATTTCAAGATCATATTGTCCATCTGCTTAATGGCATATATATATATACACACACACACACCTGTTTCCCCTTTATTATATCTCCCTTTCATGGTGGCTTGTGAGCATATTGCTTATTACATTCATTGTTTTGTATACACTGAGAAATTCAGCACAGTGACTTGTGTTGGCTCTTGCATTCAAATATCAGTTTACTTGAAATTTGCCTAAGAAGTTTCTTAAAACCAGTGTCTTAATAACATCCCTCTTCCTCTAAAATATAACCTTATTTATATATATATATATATATATATATATATATATATATATATACATATACATACATACATACATACATACATACATGTGATGTTAGTGTATTATGAATGCTTAATATTTGTAGACACTCCCTTACTAATATGTGTAAGCCTGAATCTTCAGTAATGGTCCCTAGGACCAGGGGAATGCTGGGAAGTGGGAGGTCCTGAGGCAGTGTGTCTGGAGTTGGATGGAATAAAACAGCACAGCAGTGAACTCAGATGTTTCTGTGTCCTTATGACTGGTTTTACAAACATATGAACAAAACATGGTGTCAGAAGGTTTAACTTGGACTGCTAGTGCTCTCAAAATGTTAAAGATCCTGCAGCAGTCTGTAAGGCTGTGATACTCAGTGTCTGCAAAGCCTGCCATGTGCTCCTCTCTTCAAACAGTGAGTAACCATGGATAAACTGCTTCCTCCAACCGGCATGCTGTTGTCTGGTAACTTGTCTGAGAACTGGAAAAGATTTAAGCAAAGGTTTAATGGTACTTCTTTACTTTCACGGCGCCAGCATGGCGCCGCGCGTACTTCCGGGTTACGCTCGCCACTAACTAAGTAAAATAAACTAAGTTAACGCCATGCCAACATGGATAGTTCATACCTCCACTATCCATGTTGGCACGGAGTTGATTTTAATTAGCGTGGCGAGCGTAGCGAGCCACCGAGCCCGCAGCGTGGGCGAGCGAAGCGAGCCCCGCAAGGGGACTCTGACCCGCGGCGCCATGCTGGCGCCGTGAAAGTACAGAAGTACCGGTTTAATATATATCTTGCTGCATGTAGAGCTGATACAGAGGCTGACAAAACAAAGGCATCCATTTTCCATTTGATAGAAGGGTATGTGCTGGACATTTATAATAGTTTTCAGTTTGCTGAGGGGCAGAATATGGTGCTATTTTCTATAATGCAAAAGTTTGAAGATTACTTTGTGCCAAGGAAAAAATTTGACATATGAAAGATATAAGTTTTTCACATGTGATCAGAAGTCTGGAGATTGATATTTGATCACTATGGGCTTATTCTGCTTGGTGCGGTAATTTCCGAATTCTTTCGGAGGGCGCTTTTTAGCCGTCTGCGCATGCGTAGGCAACGCTATGCGCATGTGCCACGCATGGTCTCCATACTCGTTCTCACTAATACCGTACAGAAATGTCCACCGAATTGACTCGGGAAATATGTGCGTTTTTGGGCGTCATTTGGACTTACACAAGGGCGTGGTTTCAAAGTGGGAAAAACTGGGCGTAAATATGGGCGTACACGAGGGAGTGCACAAACTTTGGTAGGCGTGCATTCGGACTGCACACCGACTGTAAACGAACCAACACGCATGAAATATGCGGTCTTCATTAGCAAGTTTCACTTTGCGGAGACCACTTGTTCATGTGCTAGGCATTCGGTTCACCCAATTAGTACGCCCACACCTGAAGCACTGTCAGCTGAACACAATACAATCCACTCCTCTACTCATTACTCATTAATTACACTCTTTTCATTGCTTCAATTGGAAGCATTGCTGCCTAAAGGGACCATGACTTAAAGACACAAAGATAAGTTAAAACACCACTGCATGTTTGCTATTTTACCCACATTTACACTGCAAGCAATGGTCAGAAATTGGTACCAATAATATAATTTTACATGTCACTTTTACATTCAGCAATAACACCACACATTTGGGGATAAAAATAACATTTATTAAATTGGTGGAATTCATATGAATTTTCTAGCATGTTATGTGGCACATGCCAAAAAATAAAGGGAACATACAAATATTTTGCAAAAAAAAAACAAAGTGTATACAATTTTTGCCATTTTATACATAGCCACAGCAGAATCTTTAGGAACACATCAGGTGTCTTCACAACAAAAGAATATGACCAACACTTCAAGAACAGCAGACAGTAATGGTAGCCGAAAGAGGGCAACAGGGGAACCAACCAAAACATTCCAAACAAAGGAACCACAAATTAGTGTACCCTTTGCACCGGATTGGGTTGCACACATTAGGTTGACACACACAGCAAAATGAAAGATTGGGGAAGACATAAGGGTGGAGATTAATGGGGAGGACACCTCACTTTCGTGACCGTTTGGCCCTGGTAGGGGACTTGCCAGGTGCAGCAGCTCCTCGCCCACGGCCATGGCCACGTTGGGATGGTGGATCAGGTGGAGCAGATGATGTTGAAGGGGGGGATGGTCTTCCCCTTCTGCCAGCAGGGAGTGCTGGTGTTGGAAATGCACCAAAAACAACTGACAATAGGGCCCTATTGGTGGTAAGTAGCTCCGCCACAAGCTCATTGTGGCGGAGGAGGTGGCGGAGGTGGTGGTGGAGGAGTTGGTGGCGGAGGAGGTGGTGGAGGAGGAGGTGTCGGAGGAGGAGGCCTGTGAGGTGGTGCAGGTGGCTGAAAGTGGTAGGTATACATAATGCATCATTAATAATTTTTTAGGCTAATATTTGTTATGTAGACATGCTGAATCAATTGTGTATTACAATAGTATAAAGTAATAAAACAAAGTGGGTAACAACAGACACACTTAGGGGTTAGATAGGGTGACCAAGTCATCCCTTTCATCCGGGACACATCTTAATGACACAGGTTCTGGGGATGGCTTTCTACTCAATTTTAACTGCCACAGAACCTGTGTAGTTAATCTGTATCCTGGATTAAAGGGATGACTTGGTCACTTTAGGGTTACAGGCCCCTGCTGCGAGCGTACAATCTGTAGGCTCATATAGGTGATTAGAGTTTATAGTAGATTTGTATTTCTAAACAAGATTAAGTATGGCATAAATGGAGTATGGACAGGCCTGGCTTATAATGGAGTCACAAGTGGTCAGTGCCCCTGGGCCCTCCTCTAGCTAGGCTCCCCCTGTGGTTGACATGTATTTTTGAAAACATAAATGTTGGATGATTTTGCCTGAATAATGTTTTTGCACATGGGAGTGGCTTGGTGCTGCAGCTTCACCTAACAAGGGCAATATGACAATGATGAATGGAGCAGAACATCAGCAGCCAAGCCATCCGTGATTGCACAAGTGTACTTTGCATTCCTGAGAGTTGACTAAGTCCCATGCCACGTTGCAGCAGAGAACAGAGGCTGTGAGGTTGTGAATGGTGGAGCTCACTAAATGCTTCTCATGTCCAAGGACAAAAGCAGCAGCAGCTTAGTAATGGGTGGGTTGGGATTCAGAGGGAGCACTATGACTGTGAGGTCTCCTACAGAGTAAAGGGTAGAGGGACAAAAACAGGCTTTTTATGTGGTATGTATGCATATATGTATGTATGTATGTATGTATGTATGTATGTATGTATGTATGTATGTATGTATGTGTGTGTCATATATATCTATCTATATCTCTATATACATATATATATAAGTATAAATATCTAGAGAGTCTGGAGGTCTGGCACTCCTATATAACGTTAAGGATGCTGCAGCCGGTGCCTTCACAAATGAAGACACTGATGACAAATACACATTATTTGAAACATTGATCACCATTCCTGTTGTACGGAGTATTTATTGCTTATTACTAAGCCACGAGTGCCGCACCACAAAGTCTCTATATAAATATCTATATATATATATCTATATATATATATATCTAGGTAGGTAATTAGAAGCAGGCACACCAATTGCAAAACGGAAAATAGTCTTTTATAATCCAAAGAAGCAGTGAGGCATCAGACAAGGCAAAAAAGGCAAAAAATCCATACTTAGCATGTCAGCAATAAAGTAGATACATCACTGTGAGGGCAGTCATACTCGACAGCTGTTTCGGCACATTGCCGTCGTCAGGAGTATGTTTGACTGGACCCCTGTGCGCATTTTTATAGCGTCACCAATCGTGTTTCATTAGTATTACCCAAGCTCACCTGTGAAAGAAAAGCTAGCGCTACTCACCTGTTCCCCGTCCGTCAGGAGCGTCAGACCGCTGTTTCCAGTATAAACCAGAAAACAGCGTCTGTTTCCATGACAGCAGAGGAACGCGTCATCGGAAGTGATGTGTCGCGGTGTTCAGAACAACCCGCTCGCCGCGTCCGTCACCATGGAGACGCAATGCCGTCTCTCACTAGGCACGTCGGAAACTCAAACCAGACAATCTGTCTGACAGGGCCTCCACATACCAAGCGAGGCAGCAATCGGGTAATCGGTAAAGAGTCAGGGAACACTATGTAAGTGTACCACTGGCTCTGCCTTTCCCCAGTGGTGAGAGACAATAAAATTAAAAAGTGAGCGGTATACTGGGCAAACACTTGGTGCGCAGAATAGAATACGCGCATAAGGGGTGTACAAAGGATTTCACTGGAAATAGATGAACATGGAGCAAACATGATTATATCAGCAGTTAATATACATTACAAAAAATATACATTATAAGAACAAAAGAAATAAAGATAAATTCATAGAAAACAGTGCAAAGATAATTCTTCATTCAGTCCAACTGGCGATACACAACCAAGTTTATGTATCCAAAAGCTCTCTTTTTGGAGCAACAATTTCCCACGGTCACCTCCCCTCCTCAAAGGGGGAACTTGGTCCAGGGGTAAAAAACGAAAATCTTTAAAGGTATGTCCATGGTGTGCAAAATGTTTAGCAACTTGAATCGATGGTGACCATAGCTTTTTTAATGGATGAACGGTGCATAGCTATACGTTCTTTTAATGTCCGAATAGTCTTTCCGATGTATATCATGGGGCATGAACACACAATTGCGTATACCACATAGCGACTGTCACAGTCCAAATGATGATCAATCCTGTAGCTGTTGTGGGTTAGAGGATCAACAAATTGAGCACCAGTTAGAACATATTGGCAATTGACGCACTTGGAACATTTAAAAAAAAATTCTCTTTAATAATTCGCCCAGCTGATAAAGGGGGTGGGGTTGTTCTGCTAGACAGAGGTGATTACATAGGTGAAATCAATAGGCAACTTAGTGATACCACGTGTTATAAAAAGTTAACCTATGATCCAACATACACATATAAGAAAGAAATTGATGCGGTCATTAACCTTGGTTTGGGAAATGGTTGGATTGATGAGCAGACGGCTTATTTTTTGACGCAGACTCACCCTAGGATTCCTATTATATACATCTTACCTAAGGTGCATAAAACCCTTGTTAAACCACCAGGACGGCCCATAGTGTCTTCCTGTGGGTCTCTCTGCCAACCACTCTCCCAATTTGCTGATTTTTGGTTACAACCCATTGTACTACTTGAGAGATACGACAGACTTTATTGTAAAATTAAAAAATTTGAATACATTACCTGACTCCGCCCTCTTGGTCACCTTAGACGTGTCCAGTCTTTATACAAACATTAGACACACAGATGGACTGGACGCAGTCAGAAGCTTGGTCACCACCAGTCCCCATTATGCAGGCCCTAATGTTAATTTTTTATTATTACTTATGGAAATTGTACTTACAAAAAATTATTTTCTTTTTGAAAATTCTTTTTATTTACAGCAGCAGGGCACTGCTATGGGGTCAAACATGGCCCCTACTTATGCAAATCTTTTTATGCATATGTACGAAAATCAATATATCATGGCTAACGATTTATTTTCCAATCACATATTTTTTTATGTTCGATATATCGATGATTTATTTATGATTTGGACTGGTGGTGCCAAGCTTCTGACTGAGTTCGTGGATTACTTGAATAAGCTGGAGACCACCATTAGATTTACAATGTCATTTAGTGAGAATACTATAAGTTTCTTAGATGTTACAGTCACTAATACCGGGGGTGTTCTTAACACACAATTGTTTAGAAAGACAACAGATAAAAACACATTGTTAAACAATGAGAGTTTTCATCCACGCCCATTAAAGCGTGGATTACCACTCTCTCAATTGATGCGAGTTGTGCGTGTTACTTCCGATGTTGATCAATTACATGCAGCCTTATGTGATATGGGCAATAGATTCCTTGTACGGGGATACCCTAAACAAGAAATTGATGATGCTATTGATAAATGTATGAATTTGACCCAAAATGATTTATTGGCAGTGCACACAGGGAAGCCTAGTTTGGAGCGTTTAACTTTTGTTTCCACCTTTTCTATTGCATCCGAAAGGATAAAACAAATTTTTTTGAGGCACTGGCATATATTACGATCTGATGAGACCATTGGGCATTTTTGTCAGAACAATCCACTCTTTTGTTATAAAAAAAGCCGGAACATTAAGGATATAATTGCTAAATCAGATATTCAGCCCATAAAGAAGGACTCCTGGTTGTCGGCAAGAAAAGGCAGTTTTAAATGTTCCAAGTGCGTCAATTGCCAATATGTTCTAACTGGTGCTCAATTTGTTGATCCTCTAACCCACAACAGCTACAGGATTGATCATCATTTGGACTGTGACAGTCGCTATGTGGTATACGCAATTGTGTGTTCATGCCCCATGATATACATCGGAAAGACTATTCGGACATTAAAAGAACGTATAGCTATGCACCGTTCATCCATTAACCCCTTCCCGACACATAACGTATATATACGTCATGTGTCGGTTGCGGGGGAATCAAGCCAGCTCACGGAGTGAGCTGGCTTGAAAGAGAGCAGGTAATGGCTGTATATTACAGCCAGGCACCTGCTCTCACGGCCACGAGCGGCGAGTTCGCCGATCGTGGCCGTTTAACCCTTTAAGCACCGCGGGCAAAGCGCCCGCAGTGCTTAAATAGCTGATCGGAGGGGGGGCGCCCCCCTCCGGCGCCGATCGCGGCCCCCCGCGGCGAGATCGGAGGGTGCCGATCGGTTGCCATGGTAGCCAGGGGTCTAATGTAGACCCCTGTGCTGGCCGTGTCAGCATACCTATTACATCCTGCCTGAGGCAGGATGTAATAGGAAGTGCTGAAAATCACTATGTTTAGCCATAGAGCTCTATGGCTGAACCTAGTACAGGCGATCGCGCCCCCTAGTGGTCAAGTACACTAGGGGGCCTTGTAGTAAAAGTAAAAAAAATAAAAAAATAAAGTTTAAAAATAAAAAAAAAATAAAAAAATATTAAAAGTTCAAATCACCCCCCTTTCCCCATTTCACAAATAAAAAATAAATAAAAAATAAAAAAAATAAACATATTTGGTATCGCCGCGTTCCTAAAAGTCCGATCTATTAAAATATAACATTAGTTATCCCGCACGGTTAAAGGCGTAAACGGAAAAAAGTTCCCAACGCCAAAACTACGTTTTTTGGTCGCATCGCCTACCCAAAAAAAAATAACTAAAAGAGATCAGAAAGTTGCCCATATCCCATAATGGTATTAATTAAAAAGTACACTTCAGCCCGCAAAAAATGAGCCCTCACCCAGGTCCGTAGGTGGAAAAATAAAAAAGTTTTAAGCCGCAGAACATGGCGACGCGACGCAAATTAGAAAAAACGTAAAATTTTCTATTTTTTTTTTTTAGTGCTAAAACGTAACGAAAACTATATAAGTTTGGTAGGACCAGAATCGTAACGACCCATAGAATAAAGATAACCCATCATTTTAAACGAACTATGAACTCCAAAAAAAACGTAACCAGCGCAAAATTGTGGAATGGCGTTTTTTTTTTTTTTTTACCCCACATTGAATTATTTCCTGATTCCCCAGAATATTATACGGTATAGTAAATGGTACCATTAAAAAGTACAACTTGTCCCGCAAAAAAAAACCCTCATGTGTCTATATAGCCGGAAAATTAAAAAAGTTACGCTTATTTGAACGCAAGGAGGAAAAAAAAAAATTAACAAAAAAGGCAATGTCGGGAAGGGGTTAAAAAAGCTATGGTCACCATCGATTCAAGTACGCCCCCTGTTGCTAAACATTTTGCACACCATGGACATACCTTTAAAGATTTTCGTTTTTTACCCCTGGACCAAGTTCCCCCTTTGAGGAGGGGAGGTGACCGTGGGAAATTGTTGCTTCAAAAAGAGAGCTTTTGGATACATAAACTTGGTTGTGTATCGCCAGTTGGACTGAATGAAGAATTATCTTTGCACTGTTTTCTATGAATTTATCTTTATTTCTTTTGTTCTCATAATGTATATTTTTCGTAATGTATATTAACTGCTGATATAATCATGTTTGCTCCATGTTCATCTATTTCCAGTGAAATCCTTTGTACACCCCTTATGCGCGTATTCTATTCTGCGCACCAAGTGTTTGCCCAGTATACTGCTCACTTTTTAATTTTATTGTCTCTCACCACTGGGGAAAGGCAGAGCCAGTGGTACACTTACATAGTGTTCCCTGACTCTTTACCGATTACCCGATTGCTGCCTCGCTTGGTATGTGGAGGCCCTGTCAGACAGATTGTCTGGTTTGAGTTTCCGACGTGCCTAGTGAGAGACGGCATTGCGTCTCCATGGTGACGGACGCGGCGAGCGGGTTGTTCTGAACACCGCGACACGTCACTTCCGATGACGCGTTCCTCTGCTGTCATGGAAATAGACGCTGTTTTCTGGTTTATACCCGAAACAGCGGTCTGACGCTCCTGACGGACGGGGAACAGGTGAGTAGCGCTAGCTTTTCTTTCACAGGTGAGCTTGGGTAATACTAATGAAACACGATTGGTGACGCTATAAAAATGCGCACAGGGGTCCAGTCAAACATACTCCTGACGACGGCAATGTGCCGAAACAGCTGTCGAGTATGACTGCCCTCACAGTGATGTATCTACTTTATTGCTGACATGCTAAGTATGGATTTTTTGCCTTTTTTGCCTTGTCTGATGCCTCACTGCTTCTTTGGATTATAAAAGACTATTTTCCGTTTTGCAATTGGTGTGCCTGCTTCTAATTACCTACCTGTACCTTTTTTATGGATCAAGCACCCGCTCCTAGCTCCCTGAAGTGTGCAAACTGCCTCTACTAGCTATATATATATATATATATATATATATATATATATATATATATATATATATATATACAGATATATATATATATATATATATATATATATATATATATATAGATGTAACCTTGAATTTATTGGATTTATGTATCACTATGTTAAATGTATTCATGAATATCAATAGTAATTTTGTACCCCCTTTAACATGCCCACAGATTACCCTAGCCAAGTAGATAAGGGTGTCCGTGGGGCCCTCCTACGACTGAGGGAGCACCTGCAGCTAGTGGTGGCCGACCCCCAAGACTTGACAGACCTGCTTTTTTTTTATTTCCATTTAGATATTATTTTGTTGTATAAATAAATTGTTGTTGACAGTTAGAAGTTGTCTGTGTGTTTTTTGACATTAAACAGTATATGTGTAAATTGTTTACAATATTTTTCACTTGCAAAAGTTAAATACTGTATATAAATGTATGTTATTGTAGTGTGCACATCCTTGCAATACACAAATGTACTATAATTGTAGACCAAATAACATTATCCAAATAACAAAATACACACACACACACACACACACACACACACTGTGTTTATAACTGTTGGTAAGTTTGCTTTATAATGTGTTAGTAATAATTAGCACATTGTAGAATATTGCATTTGACGTGCAATTATTATATAATATGCATACATAAAACCTACGTAAAGGGGTAACAATGATTGAATAGCACTTCACATGATGTAAGGGTTAATGTAAAATGGTAGTAATGTGTTTAAGTATCAAATGGGATTTAATTGATTACAATTACAAACAATCCCTTTTTTATGAGGTAGCCTAATTGCATAAGTGTGTCATGTGACAGATTTATGAGTTCAGATAATAGTCGTGAGTTTTGCAGAAATACACCGCATTGGTGCGTACGGCCAGCTTCCCGTCCGTTCTGACGCTGTAAGACTGTGCAGAATCTTTGTGTGGCCACCACACACGCACGGTTTGGATGTTGTCCGAAAACACACCCTCTTCTTAGAGAGCGAGTCCGTCCGAATGCGGAGGACCTGTGGGCGTTTGTTCTTACAATGTCCGCACAGCGTGGCGTGCGGTCCGCTCCGAAAGAATTCGGAAAGTTACGCACCAACCAGAATAACCCCCTATGTTACAAGAACATGAGGATACATGGTAACCAGTAATGTATGCATCAAGAGCACTGACAAGTGCTGAAACAAGGTATGCTCCAATAGAAAAAGAACTTCTAGTGCTCACATATGCATGTGAGCGATTTCATCAATTTGTGTATGGTCAAACATTTACAGTGAAAACTGACCACAAGCCATTGGTAGCTATCATGACTAAATCATTACATTCAACGAATGCTAATCAGATTACAGGGGTGAAATGTAATAGGGTGCGATTTTTGGACGAGTTCCAAACTCGCCAGAAATCGCACCTTTGAAAATCGCGTTTTTTGCCTCGAATTCGCATATGTAATGAGATGCGAATTAGCGGCAAAAAATGTGATTTGCCGCGATTTCGGACGATTTTCAGTCATAAAAATGTGCGCATTTTCAGTCAAACGGCGTGGGGTCCCCCCTCCTGAGCATAACCAGCCCCGGGCTCAAAGAGCCGGTCCTGGTTTCATAAAATCAAAGGAACAATCAAGTTGGGGTTTCCATGATTTTATAAAACCAGCACCAGGCTCAAGGGCCGGTCCTGGTTCCCAAAATACGGGGGACAAAATGACTGGGGGTCCCCCGTATTTCAAGAACCAGCACCGGGCCCAACCAGCCAGCAGGGTAATGCCACAGCCGGGGGGAGACTTTTTATACAAGTCCCCCCGGCCAAAGCATTCAGCCCTCTGACTGGTCAGCATGGGCAGGGGCCCTGGGGGAGTGGGGACCCCCCCAAAGAAGGGGTCCCCCCCCTCCAGAGCTTACCTGCCCATGCTGAAGCCCGGGGCTGTCCTCGATGCCCCTGGGCTGTGGGCATCGAGCTGATTAATGGTGTAAAAAAATAGATAAAATCCTACTGTGTATTGCTGTGGAACTATGAGTCCCAGCAAGCCTGCACCACATGCAGGGACTTGGAGAACCACAAGTGCCAGCATGTGGGGCAATAAAGGGCCCGCTGGGACTAGTAGTCCCACAGTACTACAAATAGTTAAATAAAAACACACACACACAGACAGTACAACTTTAATACACACCAAGCCCATTCATCCATACATACCTATGTTGACACGAAGCTTCGGTCCCCTTGTCCAGTAGAATCCAGAGGGGAGGCTGTGGAGAGAAATCATACTCACCACAGACGTCTTCAGCGCTTCCCCGGGAGCCCTGCAGCATTTTCCCCACGATCACCGTCCTCCGGTGTTCTGTTGACATCTGGGGCTCCGCCCCCCGACTGGGACTTAGCCCCGCCTACCAGCCAATGATGGTCCGGGAAAACCCCCATGCTGGACCATCATTGGCTGGTAGGTGGGGCTAAGTCCCGGTCTGGGGGACTCAGTGCTACAGAGGCTGAGAGCGCGTTTGGCTGAGCTATGCGTCTCCATGGAGACGCATAGCTCAGCCAATCAGGACTGAGCTATGCGTCTCCATGGAGATGTATCGGCCAATCGCGCTCTCAGCCTCTGTAGCGCTGGAACAGCGCTACAGAAGCTGTTAGAGGCAACGGAGAAAGCCGGTTCTCCCTGCTGCCTGTTAGTGCTGGGGGAGCCGGCTGTGAAGCAGCCAGACCAGCGCTGGATCCAGGAATGGTAAGTAACGCTGGTGTAAAAGTGAGGTGTGTGTGTATAATAAACTTTAACTTCTCTCTGTGTGTGTTTTTTATAAACATTCTTTTTACAGGTGGACTACAAGTCCCAGCGGGCCCATTAATGCCCCGCATGCTGGGACTTGTGGTTCTCCAAGTCCCAGCATGCGGGGGAGCTCTGCTGGCACTTGTAGTTCTCCGGTATAAAGCAATGTAACGTATGATCGATTTAACCCTATCAGGCCGGCGTCCACTGGCCACGGACGCCGGTGACAGCCCCGGGCTTCAGCCCTGGACGGGTGAAGCCTGGGGGGGGGGCCTTTATTGGGGGGGTTCCCACTCCTCCAGGTACCCCGTCCAAGGCTGACCAGCCACGGTGCTCATGTTTTGGCCGGGGGACCTTGTATAAAAAGTGTCCCCCGGCTGTGGCATGACACCGTGGGCTGTTGGAGCCCGGTGCTGGTTTCAAAATACGGGGGACCCCCAGATTTTTTGTCCCCCGTATTTTTGGAACCAGGACCGGTCCAAGAGTCCGGGGCTGGTTTCAGAAATACGGGGGACACCTATGCTTTTTGTCCCCCCGTATTTTTGGAACCAGGTCCGGCTCAATGAGCCCGGGGCTGGTTATGCTTAGGAGGGGGGACCCCACGCCGTTTTTTTTTTTATAAAAACACTTTTACACATTTTTATTAACAGGACCATGCACAGATCTCAATGATCTGTGCATGGTTCTGTGAAATTCGCCTGTCAGAACCTGGTCTATTTTTTTTGCGATTTTTGGTAACATTTACCAAAAATCGCACCCTATTACATTTGCGAGTTGTATACTTTATAATGGGAAAACATCTGGATGCGATTTGAAATGTGACTAAAAATCGCACTTCTAAAAGTGCGATTTCGCGGTAAAAAGTGCGATTTTTTACCGCGATTTTCAACCTATTAAATGTGCGATTTTCGGAAAATGTGCGATTTCGGCCGTTTTTGACCAAAAATCGCACATGTCTAAAAATCGCACCCTATTACATTTCGCCCCAGGAATATGATGTACACTTGATGCACTGTCCCGGTAAATACATGTACATCGCTGATACACTTTCTTGTGCTGTGGACAAAAGTGAAGGTTCCAAAAGTCTGATGGATGAAGACATAGAAGCCTATGTTCATTTGATCGTAGCTTCTCTACCAGTGTCTCTTGTATGACAAGAACAGATTAGGAAAGAAACTGAGACAGATGACACAATGAAAGTGTTGAAAGATATCATTCTGAAAGGTTGGCCAGCAGAAAAACATGCATGCCCGCTGTCTATTCATGATTATGGGATGTACCGCAGTGACCTTACAGTTGTCTATGGTAATATTTACAAAGGCAAAAGGTTTTCATAACTGCACGACTAGGAAAAACTATGCTGTGCAAGATACATGAAGGCCACTTAGGAGAAGAAAAATGTAAGCAGAGAGCATGTGAAGTTATGTATTGGCCAAGAATGAACCAAGACATAGCACAGACTACAGCTACATGTGAATTATGTCTTACGTATAGTCCTCATGCAGTGCCAGAGAGACCGTACCAGAATGTTGGCACAGATTTGTTTGATTGTAATGGGAAAACGTACATTGTCGTGATTATTACTCTAACTATCCTGAGGTGAAGACACTACATACAACTAATAGTAAAGCCGTAATCAATTGTTCCTCAGTTTTCCAGTGCTGAATTGAGACAATTTGCTGATGAGTAAGAAATTGTCCATACTACGTCAAGCAATATCCCGCTCAAATGGGTTGGTGGAAAGTTCAGTAAAATCTGTAAAGAGTCTTATGAAAAATGCTCAAGAAGGTGAAGAAGTTCTATACAAAAGTATTTTAATCTACCGCAGTACACCTTTACAGAATGGGCTTTCTCCTGCACAAATGCTGATAGGAAGGAGGATTAGAGCAAATCTCCCGATACATGATGAACTGCTTAATACACATACAGTAACTCAGCTTTGGTCAGACTGAATAAGGAACGTTAACAGGCGAAACAGAAACGGTTCCATGACAGGCGAACAAAAAGCTATCTGATCTAAAATCGGGTGACCAAGTCCGTCTCAGAGATCAGGAGAAAGGTATTTGGGTGCAGAAAGGTATTGTCCAAGCCCAAGTAGCACCAAGATCTTATACTATACGTACAGGGAATGGAAGTAAGAAGAAATTGGGTGTATTTAAGATCTCAACCTAACCATAATGAGGACAACAAGACTGAAGAATACCCTTCATCTGACATGTATGATGATCCTGATAATGGTGAAAAAAACACAATTCTAGAAAGGTCCAACATGGTCGATGAAACACAGACTGAGTATGAAAGACCCAAAAAGGGAAATAGGCAGACCTGAGAGACTCATTGAAATGTGTTAGATGATGTTCTTAATATGGCGTTGTTAATTGTTGCATTGAACTGTATAGGGCTTATCTTTAAAGAAAAGAGGATGTGATGTTAGTTTATAAGAATGCTTAATATTTGTAGACACTCCCTTACTAATATGTGTAAGCCTAAATCTTCGGTGATGGTCCCTAGGACCAGGGGAATGCTGGGAAGTGGGCGGTCCTGAGGCAGTGTGTCTGGAGTTGGATGGAATAAAACAGCACAGCAGTGAACTCACATGTCTCTGTGTCCTTATGACTGGATTTACCAGTGGTGCAAGTAGAATTTTTTTCTTGGTGGTACTGATAGCCTCCACCAAAAAAGGGGAGTGGCTGTATTCCATGAGGGGGCATGGTCACACAAAGCTAGAGGAGTGACTAAATGACAATAGTGGTGTGACATCAGGAGACAGGGAATGAGAAACAGGGAATGACTGGGGTGGGTTGGCTCTTGCTTGGGGAAGAGCTGGGCAGCTTGTGCTTACAATTGTGGAGCCTGCTCTTCATGCTGTCGGCGCTGCTGATGCCTGTCAGTGTGACAGGCTAAATCAGCAGTAGCCGGTAGCTGCATACAGCACCAATCATAACGCTGGGTGGGCGGGCTGCGGATGCATTATATTTAGACTTAGAATAAAAAGAGAATTGACAGTGGCTCAGGGGGTAAGTGGTACTGTGTACCTGCAACATATTTCTTACAGGTACTCCGTACCATGCCGTACCCCCTAACTTTCAACACTGTGATTTACAAACATATGAACAAAACAATACATACGTATGCATTGATAGTTACATACAGATGGAGCGGGCCTTGCTCTTGCAGGGGATGGCGGAAGATTCGCCATCCGCCATCACCCGCCAGCTGCCGTAAGGGGGCGCGTGTGCACGAGATGCGCGTGCGTCGCCTTACAAAGGGGCTCCCCCTGGGTCCCCGCCGCCTCGCCGATGGTCGCCCCGGGTCCCCGCCGCCTCGCCGCACCCCCTCCTAACCCTGTTCATCTCCCTGAAGCGGAGACGGACATGGTTCCCATCCCCCGCCGACAGGATAATGAGACACGCGTGCATGTGAGACGCACGCGCGTCTCAGTCAGATGGGGCGCCTTTTCGCCAGATTCTGGCGTTGGTGCAGCACCAGCAAAAATGAGAGGTGCTCCATCTGTATCTCCGTTTGTCTTTATGAGCATAGACAAAGTACTTAAGTGCAGCCCAGTAACATTGGCTAAGCCCTTCCTCTCGTGGCTACAGCTACACTAAGATATACCACTATCTGAAATCAACTCAACAACTCCAACTGGTATGTAACTAACTTGTGGTAATTACTGTAGAAGACTTTAGGCGCCCTCTTTAATGACATCCAGACATTAATTTGTTTACTATAAAATGGATTGATCTAGCCACAAAATATTGTTCACTGCAGTCATATCTGTTCATTTTAAGTTAAAATAACCAGGTATGGACTCGTGTGCTTGGGGTATGTAATGCTACAGTGCATTTTTTCAATATACTGAAAGGCATGTATTTCATTCAGTTCAACTTTACTAGCCTTGTGCTCATAATAGTTATCTACATAAGTATAATTGAATGTTTGTGAATGTGTATGGAAGTTCCACAATAACTCTCTAACGCTTTAACTATTTGTCTTCAAACTTTGCATTCTACAGTACCTTATCATCTTAAGGAACAATCTAAGTTCAAAGATGGGTATAATCGGATGACCCCTTAAGGGTGCTGTCACAACTGTCCATGCAATTTCTTTAGTTTTCATGCACTGTTATATGTCATTGGAAAGTTTATGATTTTCTGAATACAACCAGGCCCACTGAAAGCACCATCGAGCGAGACTGTGCTGCTGGGTTGCAGCCTCTGCTCTCTACTCCCAGTGTGGGAGGTGGCGCAGAACCCGGGCCAGGTAAAAAGCTTCCCGCACCCCCCTCTCAACAGCCCTGAGTACAACACAATAAACAGACCCCCTTCAGTGGACCCTTAGCCCCAGAAATACTCACTACAGAAGGTGCGGCCGTTGCCTTCTGCAGGTATGCCAGGCCCCAGTAAAGTGTTGGGGGCATGGCCTAATCGTGTGAGGGGTGACCACCTCCCGTGATTAGGCCACACCCTCCAAATGTTTCGGGTGTGAAAAACACTGTAAAGTTGAGGGGGGAGTGTTATTGTCCCCCCCTCAGCAGCAGCAGCTGTCGGCGTGACGCTCATGCTGAGCCTTCTGTCAGCACAGCACATGCTATAGGTGTGTGCTGCTGCCCAGGAGGGAAGGGGGGAAGAATGGGGCAGACAAGGGCCCCTGCCGAGGCCCCTCCAGCAAGCCCAGGCCCGGGTAATTAGTACACGCTCCCCCCCATCTCGGCCGCCCTGGCCCGTACTCCCCTGGGGCTGATGTTGCCGGCTTCGGCTGTTTGCGGCCACTTAAAGAAGTTCAGGCTGCTTGGGGGACTCAAGTGTTAGGGTGCTCAGCCGTTCATCTGTTTGGGCATTTCTGTGTTTGGACACCCTAACACACAAACGGGCGAGCGCGGCTTAGTGGCCCTCAGTACTATGTTGCTGGAGAAATAGCACTGATCGTCCCGTCCCCAAGTGGTGAAGGGAAGGATCGGTGATGGGGGTGGTGACAGGGAGGATCAGCAATGGGGGTGATTAGAGACAGGGGGGGGTGGCGGTGCACCATTAGTTCACCGCTGGAGGCACCACATTTTTCAGCAGAGCCCGCTCTTGTAGTGCAGCTCAGACCAAGAAATTGCCGGCCATACAACTGAAGGGGTTAAAGGCCTGTAAGGGTCCAGACCTGAGGTGGTTCCATGTTCCCTATCAAAGTTACATGTATACATATTTTTTTCAATATTATTTTTTGTGGTTTAGGGGGTCCATACAAATGTCGGTACTTGTTTCCTAGCACGGCGCCCGTCGTAGGTGATCGCATACCTTAAGTTAAGGTATGCTATGGACGCGACCGACGCGATTTCAGGGCTATTTTTAGCCTTTTCCCCGACAATTAAAACATCGCGTCCATCAAGTCCATCGCATGCCTTAAGTTAAGGCATGCGATGTGACCGATGCGTTGGACGCGATTCTACATAGGGAACAATGTTAAATGGGCCAATGGACCCGATTTTTCATTGTATACCCACCCTTATGGGTATTTTACATGAGAAATGCCCCCCCCCCCCATTGTTAACGCCACCCCACGATGAACGTCAACCCGAAGCATGGCGAGCGCAGCGGCGGTACCTATCCTCCGACCTTTTCATACCCCTACTATCCACGTCGGCGTGGAGTTGATTTTATATAGTGTGACGAGCGCAGTGAGCCACCGAGCCCGAAGCATGGCGAGCGGACGCGTAATACCTGTGAAGTAATGCGCGGCCCCTCGCAGGGGCTCGCTTCGCTCGCCACGCTTCGGGCACGCTGCGCTCGCCGCACTATAGAAGATCAACTCCACGCTGATGTGGATAGCGGGGGTATGAAAAGGTAGGAGGACGCGTACTGCCGCCCCTCCTCGGGTTGGCGTTGATCGTGGGGTGGCGTTAACAATGGGGGGGCATTTGACCCATCAGGGTTGGGAAACTTTGGGGTCTGGGGGTCATTTACTATTGGGGCCAATGTAAAATTGGGTCTCAGGGACCATTTTACATTCATTCCAATGTAAAAATCGCGTCGATCGCGTCGATCACATCGCATGTGATTTGGTTGCATGCAATGCGATCGACGCGATTTCGGGGGGTCCCTATGGACACAATTTTTATCGCTGGCGCCGTGCTAGGAAACAAGTACCCAAATGTTTTCTATGTGGACTACAAATATCTACTTGCACTCCTCATTTGGAGTCATCGGTAACCGCTGCTAAATGTTCCAACATATCTGAAAATGTTAAAAGGCTTCTCAATTACACATACTGGTAAATGAGCTTCTATTGTATATTATCAAGCTAATCTTTATTGAGTTGGACCTGAGGTCATATCATTTGTTTTGCCTGTATTGTGTATAAGTGAATAAATTCTGTTTTATGTAATAATTTGGCATGTATTCATTCTAGTTTCACCAGCGGTGAGGTTTTTCCTTTTATACTGTTTGTGACATTTCTATTTTGCGACAGACAGTCATAATTGATGTGATAAACTATTCCCATATCAACAGGATATGTGCCTGGTGAGAGGCGGAACAACATTACTTTAAGGTTTTGCATAATCGCACTTTAGGATCACCCATTCATTCATTTAAACGCTTCCGGTTTTCTCCTAAAACATGATTCTGTTAAAAGTAATTAATGTCTAATCTACTGTATTCATACAGTATAATCAGGATAACTACATCTGAATGCTTTTATTACATTGACAAATATCTAGCTGTTGTATGCCTGGAATGTCTTGTTTCTTTTTTGTGTAATCATTTTTATTGAGTTTGAGTTTAACACGCACAAGAAGCATACAACAGTCATGGATATCAGAATAAAAAAAAAACACATTAAAAAGGATTCAAAGTCGTCCAAAGATCGAGTAATTGTGTGATAAACAAATTAAATGGAATGTCTTATTTTATTGTTGGGAGGCTTTAACCAATTTAATGACATTTTCTTTCCCAAAAATCCCCTAGAAATTGTTGATTTATTAAAATCCTTTAATTGGTCTAAAATAAATTTCAACCTTGGTGACAGTGCCTGATTTAACATTCCAGGAGCCCTAGGCTAATACACATGTAGCTCCCCTTGTAATGCTGTTAACACAAGTGTATATGTGCTCCGGGACTCACCAGTCATACTGCCCATGAGTATGTAATGAAGGTTATACAACTGACATGTAGGATCTAATGCTTGTGGCGTGGGAAGGAGACTTTGGCTTTAGGCTGCCCAGCAGGTGCTATAGCACAATGTACACAAAGTAATGGTTCCACCAGTAAGTTACATCGGCCCAGCCATCTGGCAATCACATTAAGAACTTTACCCCCCCCCCACAGTACATAGGAACAGGGATAGCTAACAAACATTGAATAAATTAGGCCTCAAATGTATTCTTCTGCTATCACTTGCAAGACCCCCCCCCCCAGTCCTGGCACCCTAGGTTGAAGCCTATTGGTTAATCAGGCACTCCCCAGGGGCCATAGGTCAGTACAGGAAAAAAAATGGGATTTTTTTTCCAAGCACTAGCTGTATTTTGTCTGGATACAGCACCCGGCACGGAATACCAATTGCAAGGCATTCTGAGGTGCACAGATGGCCCATGATGTTAGGGGTCATACAGTATGTGCTTGAGGAGTGGAGGATCAGAATACCCTTGCAGCTAACCTGGGGGACAAAGTAGAGTCTGGGGTCACAACACAGCAGGGAAAGTCCATCTGCCTGTGGTTGCCTACTATGCCATGCAAGTGGTTATGCTCCTTTGCAATATTTAGATGTTCAATTTAATGCAGTTTAATTCGATTAATTGTACTTAGTGTATAACATTTTTTTACTTAGTGTATGCTTATTTTCATAATGCAGTTTATTTGGTTGCATACCTAACTGATGAGAAAGATGTTCAGCTGTGAGTTAGAAAGATGTTCAGCCGAGAGTTAGAAGAGTGTTTGTTAGACCCAAAACATAATTATAGAATGCAAAATCCTTTATCACAGTTTTATTGTTTAGGCGCAATGAGACAAAACTTTCACTAAATACAAGTCACAACTGAACATCAATTGATATTAAACTCAAGTCATAGAGCGAATAACAGCCCAGGTTCCTATAAAGTCAGACAGCAGGTTTTCATGGTCAGTATCCAAGCATATACTGTACACAGGGCAGTGAGAATTCAGGAAGTAGCCAGGATCAAAGCAGTACACATAGATTGAAAAATATTATCTATAACAGACAATTGGTTGCAGTGTAAACGTATCTGTGAAAAAGAAGCTGAGCAATAACTGGAAGCAGCCATAAAATCATGAGCTTCCAAATAAAAACGAAGTACCTAATAAAAAATAAAACTACACAGCAGCTGGTACTTGTAGATTATTCAGATTTTAACAAATGTGTGTGTTGTGTTTACACTATTTAGATTTTAACCCTATGAGTGCCAACATCTGTGAGGAACGTTTAAAATATCCACTAAAAATGCCAGCATCACTCACATTTGTTACATAAATTCAAATAAAAAATGTTGTGTAAAAAAAGATGATGTTTCCTATATAAAGGTAAACATTACAATGAATAAACATGTTTGCTTGGCAATTTTCACACCTATATTGACAAATTCTCTTGGCACTCAAAGGGTTGAACTCTGCAGCAACAGTGACAGACCTAAATGTGACTGAGGGCTGCATAAGCCCAAGGTCATGTAAGAGCCCTAGCTTAGGTTCACAGAAAGGTCAGGGTTAGAAAAAACTTGCTGTGTTGTTTCTCTGCCTGGTAACACCTGGTGAGCAGGCTGGGAGCCTATCAGAGGGTTAAGGGGAGTAGCCAGGGATAGGGTATATAGGGTCAGGGATCATGTGACCTCTTCCTTCTGGTTTCTTACCTCATCGAAGTGCTGGTGCTCCTGCGCAGATCTGGTAAGTGCTTGCTTTTGTGCTTTCTTGCTTTTCTGAGGTAAATTTAGAATGCCACGTCCTAGACGTTCAGCCCCTCCTCCCCGCCGCCTTGTGGACGCGGCCCGGCCGTTATCTGCGGCGGGGTACCGTCGTCCCAGGGTTAGGGTGGTGAGGGGTCGGGGAGGGGAGGCATCTGTGGTGCCCCCTCCCGTGGGTCCGGCGTCGGGGGTCCCCTCGGCGGGCGGGTCTGTGCTGTTGCCTCCGGTGTGCGTGCCCAGCGCAGCACCGGAGGATGCTCAGGCCGCGGCTTCCACGAGCGCACGGCCTGAGGCGACGGGCGGTATCGAGAGGGCCTCTCCGGGGGGTCCCATCGCGGCGGGGGAGCTCCAATGGAGTTGCCCTGTTTCGGATGCGGCGGGCGCTAGGCCCGTTGATGCAGCGCTGCCTCCGGGGATGAGCGGTGTCTCCCCGGCGAGCAGCAGTGTCACCCCGGCGGCTCGGGTCTCGGCGCTAGCAAGCGCTAGGCCCGATGACGTCACGGGTTCGCCCGGCGCATCGATCAACGGGGCAGTGGGGCGGGGGATGACGCT
Source organism: Crinia signifera (assembly GCF_055691185.1). Lineage (NCBI taxonomy): Eukaryota > Metazoa > Chordata > Amphibia > Anura > Myobatrachidae > Crinia > Crinia signifera. Next base: position 151,091,093 of record NC_139217.1, read on the forward strand.
GCAGGCCGCGGCTCCGGGGGGAGCTCGCCCTGGCAGCGGGGATTATGAAAATGCCTCTCCCCGTGCGGGGAGGAGGCAGTTTGAGTCGGGCCCAGTTGGTGCTATGCAGGGGGCAGTGCTGGGTCCGGCTCTGGAGGCAGGAGGTCGGGTGCATAGCGTCCCTGGCACCCCCTGCTCTCCAGGTATAGGTTGGTCCGTGCAGGGATCAGGAGTGTTGCCAGTGGGAGCTGCAGTGTCGGCTCCTGCTGGCATTGAGATCCCTGGGGACAGATGGCAGGATCCTGCATTGGGCCTTAGCAGGCCGCAACCAGGGGTACATGTTATGCCGGTGCATGGTCATGGGGCGTACATGGGGGGTAGTGGAATGGGGGTAGGGGCAAATGTGGGGTGGGGTGTCAGTGGCTTCCCAGGGTCCTCTCTTGCAGGCTCCACAGGTTTGAGCCAGATGGTTTATTCCCGAAGCACCCTGGCCACAGCAGTACATTTGCAGGGTGCGGGTACGGGGGCCTACCCCGCGTCATCCTGTGGGGGTGGGGGGATGTCCACTCCCTCTTGGCAGGGGGCACAATCTTTTGCTCTGTCCCAGAGTTCCCCGGTGCCAGGTTTCCCGGGGCAGTGGCCCACCATGGGTGGTCCTTACTTCCAGTCACCATCAAGTGGGGGTTTCAGCAGTTGGCCGCAGGGAGCGCCGTGGAGGCAGCAGGCTTTCCCCAACGTTTCCCATGGGTACGCCGCGGGCGTGCCCACCAGCCAGCCCCTTCTATGGGCCACGGGGGCTCAGGCTACACCTCCTTTCAGTCCTGGGGGTTATGGGTGGGAGCACGGTTGGGGTCAAGCTGTTCCATGGCAGCTGCACAGGGGTTCAGGTGTATCATTGCCTTCTTCGGGGGGTAGTGGCCATGGGTCTCAGGTGGCTTTTGGCCATTTGGGGGGTCCTCCCTTGCCAAGGGGCCCTCCTCCTAGTGCTACTGTATCGCACCCTCCGCCCCCGGTGTCGGGCTCGGCATCGGGCGCGGGGGGAAGGGGTGGTGTGTTGTCTTCTCCCCCCCCCCCTGTTGTTTTTTCACAGGCTAACAGTTCTCAGACGGCTCCAGTGGTTTCAAGGAGAAGAAGTCGGGAGGTTCGAGAGGAGGCGAGGCCGGCAGCAGGGAAGGAGGCAGCTGGTTCCGGGTTGGCCGTTGCGGCCGACGAAGCTCCGGGGACTTCTGGGACGGGTGAGTGTCAAGTTGTTAACTCATCTTGCGGGTCTACTGACAGCGATACCAGCAGCGTGGGGTCGGATTCCCCACGCCGGCCGCGCAAATTGGCTAAGCTTATTGCGCGGCATGTGGCAAAAGCAACAAACAAAGATAAGGCTGCAGTTGTAGCTCCTCCTCCTCCTGAGCCCCCTTTGTTTACTGAGATGGTGCACTGCGCGAACACAGCGGTGACTAGGGGCCTCAGGAAGAAAATCAAGAAGGGTAAATATGTTGACATGTTCACCCTTACGGAGGACATGAGACAGGCGTTTGAGAAGGCGAAGAAAGCTGATGGGATTGGGGAAAATGCTTTTAGGAATTTCCATCAGTGGTTAAGAGGGTTTTTGGTTTTTGCTGCCTGTTATGCGGAAACCCGGCCTACGGAGTATCCTAATGTCGTGAAATACTTGTTCCTGGTACATGAAATGTACCTTAAGACTAAGGGGTATTCTTGGAGGGAATACGATGAGAAATTTCGCAGGAAGCAGGATGGGAATAGCATTTTGCCCATGGGTTTCAAAGATGTAGAGGTGTGGTTGGAGGTTACACAGCAGACCAAACCCCCGGGGGAGGGCTCCGTTAAAAAGTCTGCGGGTACCCCTTCTCAGGTTCCCAAGATCGCCGGTAGGGGTAAATGTTTTGCCTTTAATGACGGTAAATGTAATAGGGGGGTAGGCTGTCGTTTTCGCCACTCCTGCAGGGTGTGCGGGGCCGGACACGCGGCAAAGGATTGCACCGCGGCTCCTTCCGGGAAGCCAGGTGATTCAGGCGAGGGTAGCGGAAGTCACAAATAAGGCGCATTCGCCGATTGTGGTCGCGGAGCTTGCTGGCTGGCTCAAAGATTACCCAGTAGTTGCAGTTGCTCGTTTTTTATATGAGGGTTTTAGGGATGGTTTTCGGTTGCCCATTGACGGGTCTGTTCAGGTGGTGGCTTCAAGGAACTTGAAGTCTGCTAGGGAGTTTCCGCACATCGTGCGTCAGAAGGTTGAGGCAGAGGTTAGGCTGGGGCGTATGTGCGGCCCTTATCGGGATCCCCCCATTCAGAGATTGTGTATTTCTCCGGTGGGGATAGTGCCCAAGAGCACCCCCGGTAAGTTTAGATTGATTCAGCACCTCTCTCATCCACACGGGAGCTCGGTTAATGATGCCATTCCTGAGGAGCTGTGCAGGGTGAGGTACCAGTTGTTTGAGGAGGCTCTTGTTTTAGTCCGGGGTTTCGGTTTTAGAGCATTAATGGCTAAGGTTGATATAGAGTCGGCCTTCAGGTTGCTCCCGGTCCACCCAGATTCCCTGCGGTTTCTGGGGTTCAAATTAGAGGGGGAATTTTTTGTAGATAGGTGCTTACCAATGGGTTGTTCGGTCTCCTGTGCTTATTTTGAGAAATTTAGTTCCTTTTTGCACTGGAGTATTCAGAAGGCCTCAGGGCACCATGGTATCGCGCACTATTTGGATGATTTCCTATTCGTAGGCCCAGAGGGTAGCGAGGTCTGCAAGCAATTGTTGGAGGTCACCGGGCAGGTTTTTGGGACCTTGGGAGTTCCCATTGCGGGGGATAAAACAGAGGGTCCTACTTACTGCCTCTCTTACCTAGGGATAGAGATTGACACAGAGGCGGGGTGCTGCCGGTTACCAGCCAGCAAAGTACATAAGTGGTTAGGTCTTATTGAGGATTGTTTGGCCAAGAGGAAGGTGCGATTGAAGCAGGTCCAGTCATTACTGGGGTGTTTCAATTTTGCGTGTAGAATCATCCCTATGGGGCGAGTATTTTCCAGGAAGTTGGAACGTTCCACAGCTGGAGTGGTTAGACAGCACCATTCGGTTTACCTATCAAGGGAGATCAGGGAGGACTTGAAAGTTTGGTCGTCATTTCTGGTATCATTCAACAGGGTGGTGTTGTGGCCGGCTCCCCCTTGTTACAATAGTGCTTTGCAGCTTTTCACGGATGCTTCAGGAAGTCTGGGTTATGGGGCTTTCTTCGGTTTAGAGTGGTGTGCTGGCCCTTGGCCGGATTCATGGGTTCGCAGGGGCTTCACCAAAAGTTTGCTGTTGTTGGAGTTATTTCCGATTGTGGTGGCCTTGGAGCTGTGGGCCAGCGAGTTGGCAGATAAGCAGGTTGTTTTTCGGTGTGACAACATGGGCGTGGTTCACGCCATTAACAATCAAAGGACTTCTTGCCCCAGGACTTTGCGGCTACTGAGGCATTTGGTTTTGCAATGTCTGCGTTTTAATGTTACCTTCTCGGCCTGCCATGTTCCTGGTGTTGATAATAGCATTGCGGATGCTCTATCACGTTTTCAGTGGGATAGGTTTAGGGAATTAGTACCAGGAGCTTCGGACGTAGGTTTACCCTGCCCACCTTATATCTGGCAGATCATCGAGAGGGTATAGTTGGATTGGCCAGGAACGCCCTGGCACCCTCTACGTTGAAGGCTTATGATGCAGCCTGGAGAGATTGGCAGGCCTTTCTGTGTAGGTATGGTCGGGAAGGTGAGTCAGTGGAAGATAGGCTGTGGGTTTTTGTTTGGGAGCATTATAAAGCAGGTAGGTCTAAAGGAGCCATGTCGGCAGCCCTTGCGGGCATTGCTTTTCATTCCCGGATGCGAGGGCAGGTGGATCCTACTCGTTCGTTTGTTTTGGCTAAAGCAATGAAGGGTTGGGCCAAGGCCAGCTTGGCGGGCAAGGATGCACGGCGTCCAATTGACCTGGCATTGTTGAAGGATTTGGTGAGGGTTCTGGAACAAGTCGGGCAGTCCGAATTTGAAATTTTGCTGTTCCGTACTGCTTTTGTCTTAGCATTTTTTGGGGCCTTCAGGGTTAGCAAGTTAGTTGCAAAGAACAAGGTGGATAGTGAGTCAGGGCTTCTCTTTAGTGACGTACAGATACGGGAGGAAAGCTTGCTTTGCAGAATTGCTAGGTCTAAAACTGACCAGTTGGGGAGGGGCCGTTGGGTTACTTTGCAGGCCCAGGCGGACAAGGCCATTTGCCCGGTTGGTTTAGCGCAGGCATATGTAGGTATTCGCCCTGTTGGCGTTGGGGGGCAATTGTTGTTGCATGCTGACATGAGTGCCTTGTCTAAGTTTCAGTTTGCGGCTGTCTTAAAGCAGTGTTTGAGTGCGCTGGGGCTGAACCCCCAAGAGTATGGGACCCATTCCTTTCGGATTGGGGCGGCTACACAGGCAGCGGCAGCTGGGTCGTCCCCCGGGGCGATCCAGGCGCTGGGTCGGTGGAAGTCGGGTGCGTACAAGGCGTATGTTAGATTAGATAAGTTATAGTCGCGCCTGTTGCGCCAACCCTAAAACGAAGTTTACTCTCGGTTTTCTAACGACAGCGTTCGGGAATCGAGGGTGTGAAGGTTGCTTTTACTTTTTCCTCCGAGGGGGCCTTAATTCAATTGGCTATACAAGGTCCACGGGAGGTTTTTTAAGTTTTCTCCTTCACATGGGTTGCTGGTAAGTTTGAAGTTTTCGTTGTGTTTTTTTGAAACAATTCTGACTTTCAGGGATTTTTTCTTTTTTCAGTTGCAATGGAATCTTCGGGACAGATATGGCTGATTGGCCATTCTTTTATTTACTGGGCGGGGAGACACCCTATGGGGAGGAGGTCACATGATTATTTAGGTAACAGGACTGTGAGATGGATAGGGGTAAGAGGCATGAGATGGGGGGAGTTCCTACAGGAGCTCTTTCGGCATGAGAGGAATTGGGGTCGGCCTCAGTGGTTGGTCATCCACCTGGGTGGAAATGATCTGGGGAGAGTCAAGGGCATCGACTTGATTCTGAGTATCAAGTCTGATCTTGTAGCGGTGAGAGCACACTGGCCTGAAGTTAGGATAGTGTGGTCTGAGATCATTCCTCGTTTCCACTGGCGAGGGGCGGTAAGAACCTCCGCTATCGAGAAGGCACGGAAGAAAGTGAACTCGGCCGTGGGGGTGTTTGTGAGAGCCTTGGGAGGGTTAGTGGCAAAGCATCCGATGCTGGTACTGGACAGTGTTCGGTATTACAGAGAGGATGGAGTGCATCTTTCCCCTGCGGGAAACTGCATTTTCTTAGAGGACATTTATCGTTTGTGGGTTTGAATAATTTCTTGGATTTTGCTCGGTTTATTTCTACTTTGGGGATGGCGGCTGCGGTTATGCTAACCTTGTTGTGGCGGGAAGTCGCTACCAGCCAGCGGTCAAAAAGGGGCATAAGCGGTCATCGTGGGGCACCACCCTTTTCGTAGGACGGCGGGTGGTCCTTTCCATGCGGTTGGACAGGGGGCGTTCCCCTGCGGGACCGCCCACTTCGGCTCAGCCAGGTTAGGGGGTGGTGAGACCTTCACGATGCAGGTTGTGCAGTTAGGAGGCGGCGGTGAACCCCTCCTAGAGTTATGGTTTACGGTTATCAAGTTGACTGGGCTGGTGTTTTGGTAGCGACTTATTTTTTGCCATCCTCCAATCTTTAGTTTAATAACTTAGGGACTTTCACATCCAAATTATTCCAAATTTAAAATTCAATTAGCTAGCTTAACAAGGTCTTTCAATAAATAAGTTTCTTGACCTTTTTAAACGTATTTCAGTGGTCCGTGTGGTTATTTCGAGTCTGTGTGAGTTATTTGGTGTCGTCTCAATTATTTCTAGTTAAAGGTTTTTTATTAGATGTTAAAGGTAAAGGTATTAAGTTATGGGCTACTTAATGTGACTGAGGGCTGCATAAGCCCAAGGTCATGTAAGAGCCCTAGCTTAGGTTCACAGAAAGGTCAGGGTTAGAAAAAACTTGCTGTGTTGTTTCTCTGCCTGGTAACACCTGGTGAGCAGGCTGGGAGCCTATCAGAGGGTTAAGGGGAGTAGCCAGGGATAGGGTATATAGGGTCAGGGATCATGTGACCTCTTCCTTCTGGTTTCTTACCTCATCGAAGCCCTCCCGCCCACCCTGTATTTTGGTCACGGAGGGGATGGGGTTATCCTTTGAGTGACTTGGCGGTTTTGAGTTTTTGGTTTTTTAAACATTTTTTGTTTTTGTGGCTTTCCAGCCAGAATGGCGGGAAGTCGCTACCAGCCAGCGGTCAAAAAGGGGCATAAGCGGTCATCGTGGGGCACCACCCTTTTCGTAGGACGGCGGGTGGTCCTTTCCATGCGGTTGGACAGGGGGCGTTCCCCTGCGGGACCGCCCACTTCGGCTCAGCCAGGTTAGGGGGTGGTGAGACCTTCACGATGCAGGTTGTGCAGTTAGGAGGCGGCGGTGAACCCCTCCTAGAGTTATGGTTTACGGTTATCAAGTTGACTGGGCTGGTGTTTTGGTAGCGACTTATTTTTTGCCATCCTCCAATCTTTAGTTTAATAACTTAGGGACTTTCACATCCAAATTATTCCAAATTTAAAATTCAATTAGCTAGCTTAACAAGGTCTTTCAATAAATAAGTTTCTTGACCTTTTTAAACGTATTTCAGTGGTCCGTGTGGTTATTTCGAGTCTGTGTGAGTTATTTGGTGTCGTCTCAATTATTTCTAGTTAAAGGTTTTTTATTAGATGTTAAAGGTAAAGGTATTAAGTTATGGGCTACTTAACAAATTTTCTGCAAAATGTTAGTACTATAGCACACGGAGCGATTTGGTTGCTCGGCAATAAACCACTCAGCGACATAATTGCTGAGTGTACTTTTTTCATCAGTGACCAGCGATAGTCGCTGATGAAAAAGGAGTCACTGCAGGAGGAAAACGCTGGTCGCAAGAGCATGCTCCTCCAACCAGCAACCAGTACTAGACTGGTCACGGGAGCGCACTTAGCATCCATATACCCGGTGATTTCGGCAGAAAAACACCCCTTGTAAAAAAATAATAATATTCATCTTTCCCTACCTTTTTTTTTTTTTAAATAAAATACATAATGTAATATTGTTCTTTCTCCACCTACCACTTCCTAAAATGACTGGATTCTGTAAGTGCATCCTGTAATTATCCTCTGGTACATTTAGATATTTTACTAACTATATTAAGTAGCTCTAATTTGCAGTTCTTTATAAAGTTTAATTTGATCTATTTAAAAAGCAGCCTAAGGGACGTTCTAGCTGGAACACTGATCTCTAACCAGAGGCTTGTGTATTGACATAGCATAATGGGTCCAGGAAATTATTAATACATTTGATTCTGAGTGTAAAAATAATTGTGAAGACAGAATACACCTAGAATAGTTAATATTTCTTCCAATGTAAATATTTTTTTTCCAGCTTCTACAGGAGAACAAGTTTAGGGGCACATTCCTGAATGTATCATGATCCTGATGTATTATGGCCATACAGGGGGGCGGGATGTATTAAAACACAGCGCCGCCCTTGAGTCTGTAATAACATATGTGACTAGCATGACAATGCGGTGACGGAGGCCCCCCGCGATACCTGTGATGTGGTGGTTTGGGGTCTCGGTCACATCCTTGGGCAGGGAAGCAGGTTACGGTGTCCTGGCCACCTCCTCCTTCCCCCTGCAGCTGGAAGGACCTCCAGCTGTGTTGCTAGGGGGAGGAGGAGTTTGACAGAGGTACTGTATGCAGGGGACTTGTCGGAGTGTAGTCAGTGTCTGCAACTTGCGGCGATAAGAAGCCCATAGGCGTCTATAGGGTATCGCCACCCAAAGGTGGTGATACCGTGGCCGGCGAAAATGCTTCGGCCCGGGTGTTAGTACATTTGAAAATGCGGTAAAACCTCCGAAAACTGGGGTTATGCCGCATTTTACCTTACTACATCATACCAATTATATTGTGTGTCCACTTATTATGCATGTGCCAATACTCTGTCCTTATCATTATATAAATGTTAGGAGAAGGAACTGTAAGAGACTTCTCTATATGTTTTATACACATTATTAACATTATGAGTTTTTCTTTTACTTCAATGGGAGTTCTATTTCAGATGTGATGTTGCTATGGGCAATCAGATTGCATCTCCTAGAAGGTGCAAAATAAATAAGTAGATACTGATTGGTTGCCCATAGCAACATCCCATCTGAAATAGAACTCCCTTTTGAGTAAATAAACCCTGATATGTATAAATTTAGGAGCTATACAGTATTTTGATGAAACATGAGGTGTTCTGCAATGTGCACCTGCAGTAGAGCAGTCAATAATGGTCTCGTTTTTTAAGATGGTATATAGAGGGGGGAGGGGAGGTGGGTGTGTGAATACCACAGAGTAGGTCAAACCAAGCCATTGGGTACCAGGAGGCAGATGGTTGCTGTTAATTGTGAAAGCTATGTACAGTATTTACTGCTCTTTTTGGTATAACGTTACCATACTGTATGTATGGCATTTACGTTGCCACTCCTGAATTAAGAACATTTTAAATATTGGTAATTTCCGCATCCCATGCAGAATGGCATGGAGATCGTTTTGGCCCGTTTGATTATCTATTACAAAGAATACTTCCAGTGAAAGTTAGTTTTGATAGTGTGAACAGTGTAATGATCTTGTGAGATGTGCCACACTTTGTACAAAACATGAATGTCTAAATACATGTTACCCTAATATAGGTTTACATAAGTAATAAGGATATATATATAGATATATATAGATATATCTATATATATCTATATATATATTTCCTCTACCTCCCCATGGCAGCCATGGCCTCATGGGTTCCTCCCCCGTGGGTAGTGATCAGGAAAGGGGAAAAAAAACACCAGCCCCTATAAGAAGGCCCCTCCTCCTGGTCCCAGTGTATTTTTTTCCCTTTCCGGGGAAGTGAGTACAGGCTTACTCTGTGAAGATCAGGTCAAATCCCTTGCCACCGCTGGTGCGTTCTGGCGGAAAGGAAGAGGTAGAGCCAGCCTCCGGAAGCATTGGCTTCTGGTGCTGCATGCGGCCCCTTAGCGGGCAGGCTATTGGCGGCGGCCACAGCGTGGCGCAGAAGGCAACGCGGTTAAGCGTGTTGCCGCGTCACGCTGAGCTTGCGTTAATCCGGAGGGACAGCGGGCGTACGTCATTGGGCGGTGCAGGCGCATAAGAGTGACGACTTCCACCTATGTAAGCGGAAGTTGAAGCAGACGCCAGAGGTACTACGGGTGGCAGCGGCAGTGAGCTCTATACCGCCAACGATTATTATGGTGATTGCTGCTATACCACCAATGGTCAATGGTAATGGCTCATTACATATATCGCTGCAGGATACCTGAGATTTGGTGTTTTTGTTTTGCGGTAATCGGTGTGATAAAGATGCTGGCATCTGAATTGGCTAGGAATCAGGTACAGTATGCTGTCACGCTTATGTGGGGATTATTTAGGGAGCTGGAGTTTTATTTTTTAACTCCATTTTTTTATCTGCACCGCGATACCATGGAGGAGGAAAAGCGTCAGACTGTTAAAAAGTCAGGGAAAGCCGGGTCCATATAGATGATGATTTTATTGTCAGGTGTTTTAGGTTTTTGGTAAGTTTATGTCTGTTTGTTTTTTAAATCTGAAACAAGTAAAGAAAAGGAGCTTAAGGCTAAGCACAAAAAAGTGCACATGCCAAAATGTAATCTGTGTGATAAACAACTGCCAGAAAAACGTGTGTGCAGAATTTATGAGGCCTGTAAGACCCCTCAGCAATTACCTATGGCACAAATGTCTCGCCTAGTACATATGCTCAAAACTGTGCTAACTGATACTTTTGTCACTAAAAAAGATTTATTGAAAATTACTGCAAAAAAGGAAGCATGTAGTCTTGAGTGACGATTCAGATGACTCTAGGGATGAGTCAGATAAAGTACAAACGTTAAGTCAAAGTTTTGACTGTGGCGATGATCCGGTGCAGGATAAGTCAGAGGCGGACTGCAGCTGCAACTACTGCAGTAGTGAGACGGGTCCTATGGTTGAAGCCATGGGCAGCTGATGTCCAATCTAAAAATAAGTTGCTGTCTCTGCCTTTTCAAGGTAACTATCTGTTTGGGAAGCAGCTGGATGAAATAATTACAAAGATCTCAGGGAGTAAGTCCGTATGGCTACCCCAGGATAAGGCAAAAAAGGGAACCTCAGACTAAAAAGGCAGCTCACAGGTGTCCACAGTAAGCTAATTACCTCAATCACTAGGCACCTGATTCCCCAGAGTCTAGAGACAGAACAGCAAGTCCAAAGGTGCCTGATGACCCCTAGTAGTGACACATGAACATACACACAGACAGATATAACAAAAAGCCACAGTTAATTTTACATTTTTTTTTATAAAATAAAAACATGCTAATATATATATATATATATATATATATATATATATATATATATATATATATATATATATGTTAACATAAGGAACAGGTGGGGCGAAAAGTACTAAAAGACAAATCCAATGGAGCAACAGTGTACTCGTACTAAATGAAAAACTGCTATGGGCTGGGTACCACAAGATTCAAATAGAATTAAGTCAGGCAACCTCCTACCACCAATCCGGGGCACTGCTGGAGACCACGATCACCCGCTGGGCGCGACGTGTGGAGGCACACTTTCGCTATGCACAAGAACCTGAATTCTGCATCAGCTCAGAACTGGCCGTCTTTGGCTCTCAATTTATACTTTTTCTAAGACACATTTGGTGCTTTCATGTGCACTTCAGCTGAGAAGCACACTTCTAACTGCTCTCTGAGGAGTGTAATAAAAAAGCTTTTGACATAAATAAGTCCAGCATTTCCAATGCCTCCGCGCTTCATGATTACTGACTTTAACGGATGATAAATATATAAGAAAAAATCTGTCAAGATTAGGTTAATAAAAGTTAAATGTGAAGAGGTCAGAACAAATCATTTTGTGCAGAGCATCCAGTTCATAAATGAGGCAAGATAAATATTGAGTGCAGAGCGCATTTTTCGATAACCAGCGTTCTGCAGCTCATAAACAGAATGAGTTTTGGCTTTGAACATAAAAACAGTGTTATATAATTTTAAAAAAATGCAAATAGAATTTTATTCTATAAATAGAGCTAGTGACCTTATATAGTTAATTGTTCACAAAAAAACAATTAAAGGAACTTTAAGAACTATAAGCTCTTCCTGATTTGTGGCCTCAGCTGTAGTACAGTAGATACCAATCTTTACAGTTTAAAAAAGTTTGGAAGTTTCCCCAACTTGGTGGAAGTAATCTGGCTTTGTTTGCTTTTATGGCTATTACTTTTTTGATACTTGAAACCATGTGCAATAGTTACATTTGTCTTTGGTTGAGTTATATTAACATATTTAATATAAATTAGTTTTGATGAAAATTTAAGAACAAAGTTGACCTAAAACATGTGGGAAAATATACTGTTGTAATAAACTTTTTGGATGACAGAAGCCATAATGGATAATATGGTTGGTAAATAATTTACATCCCGAGTTACATTTATTAAGCTAAAATAATGTACAAGAATATATGAGCATAGCTCATGCCAGCTGTCATTAGATTTTGATACCATCTGTTATATGATTTTGTTTATTGGGTTTATATCGACATTTGTTGCACATTAAAAAGACCTCTGCACAAACCATCTACTGGAAGATATTTATTTGTAACAGAATAATACGGAGATGTGTACTTAGACTTGTTTTGAAAATTTATACTGTACCTATCTTAAAACATTGGTACTTGTTTCCTAGCACGGCCACACCGATTTACATCGGGGTGGTCGTGTCGGAAAAATCGGGTCGATCGCATCGCATGCGATTTGGTCGCATGCGATGCGATCGACGCGACCGACCGATTTTGGACCCGATTTTTTTTTTGAATGAAATGTAAATCGGGTCCCTGGGACCCGATTTTACATTGGATTCAATGTAAAATATTCCCAACCCCCCCAAATGTCATGGCGTACACCCCACCCCACGATAGACGCCATCCCGAAGCGTGGCGAGCACAGCGAGCCCGCGAGGGGCGGCGGTGCGCGTCCTCCGACCTTTTCATTCCCCTACTATCCACGTCGGCGTGGAGTTGAGAATAGAATAGTGTGGCGAGCGCAGCGAGCCACCGAGCCCGAAGCGTGGCGAGCGCAGCGAGCCCCGCGAGGGGACGCGTATACCTGTGAAGTTATACGCGTCCCCTCGCGGGGCCCGCTGCGCTCGCCACGCTTCGGGCTCGGTGGCTCGCTGCGCTCGCCACACTATTCTATTCTCAACTCCACGCCGACGTGGATAGTAGGGAAATGAAAAGGTCGGAGGACGCGCACCGCCGCCCCTCGCGGGCTCGCTGCGCTCGCCACGCTTCGGGTTGGCGTCTATCGTGGGGTGACGACGGGGATATCTATAATGTGAAATGGGTCATATTGGCCCATTTCACATTTTTCACATTTTTTCAAGATTTCAATGTTAAAAAATATTTTAACATTGAAGCCTATGGAAAAATCGGGGGCATCGCGTCGGGACCAATGTTAATGGTCCCGACCGACGCGATGCCCCCGATATTTTACCTTTCCCGACAAGATTTCAATGTTAAAATATTTTTTAACATTGAAGCCTATGGAAATATCGGGGGCATCGCGTCGGTCGCGTCGGGACCAATGTTAATGGTCCCGACCGACGCGATGCCCCCCATATTGTCTCCTAGCCGGGAGGAAAGGAAAGGAAATCGGGTCCATCGTATGGATCGTGTACCTTAACTTAAAGGTACACGATCCATACGATTGTGGCCGTGCTAGGAAACAAGTACCAAAACATTTATTGGCAGTTTAAAGCAAGCAGACAGGTATAAGTGGTCTAACAGTCCATTTATCAACTGAATTTTGTGCATGTTTAAGGCAAGAGTTAAGTATCAATGCTTTTTTAAAAGAATTATGAATAACAATAGGTTGTTATCTCTTCTCAAATTTTATCAAATCAAATGTTGTTCTGCTGACCAATCTTATATCTCTTGGTGGTAGCCTTATATGTTTTGATATGACTGCAATAAAAAAATTTGTTAAAAAAAAGACAGAAAGCAGGGTTTATCTCCTATTCCTGGTCATAGCGATAGTTTTCTTTGAGGATAGCGTTACAAAGGCTATTAAACAAGCTCTGAAAAGCTGAGCATTTTCAGAGCTTACCGAAATCGGATAATGCCACCTGCATGCTGTAACATGTTATACATATTTATTGACAGAATTTCACTGTTTAAAATGATTTAAAAAAGAGTCTAGACAAATGACTTATTTATAATAGGAAAGTTATTTGTATATATGGCGTTGTACGACGCAAGACCATTGTTTTTTTGTTTTCATGTTGATGTTTAAGATTTAAAAGAGTTTATTGTTACATTTTATCTATTCCCATTCTTGGTCAACCAATGACAGTATAGACCCACAGACTGAAAACCTAGAAGGGTTTGTTTCTTTTTCATTTATTTACTTGGGTGGGCTGGACAGCACACTCTAATTCTACAGAGACTAAACAGAATAAAGGCAAAATGCAGGTACACACTCTTAGGGCAAGATGTCCTAAATCTTGAAAAGTGATAAAATGGAGAGTGATAAACCGCCAAATGCTATTTTTAAAATACAGCCTTTGACACAGCAGATAGGAGCTGATTGGCTGGTACCTTATAGCTTTCCATTTTATCACTTTTCCAGCTTAGTTCATTGCACAATGCTAATAGGAACATTCATAATAAAGTCTGCAATTTAACACATAATAAAATTGAGGAGCTTAGCATTATTTTAGCCACAAATATTGGCCAACCTACCATATCCAGGTGACTTCATGTGGTGGGTCCCTGAAGCCCCATACAAATGAGATGCTATATCATTAATGGAATGAAAGATAACGATATTGTTAATGATATATTGTTCATATCGTCCAGTGTACTCAATATCATTAATGATGGACCATTAACAATATCTACTGTTATCTGTACATGAAGGTCAATGTTGACTGTATCGTCAATGCGGGGACCAGGAACAATACTGAACTATATCAAATATAGCTTAATTATTAAAATGTGTTACATTAGTAATGAGTAGCAGATATGTGTTAAAAGTGTTACATAGGTAAAAGATAATAATTAGTGTGTTAAAAAGGTACATTAGTATCAAAAAAGAAAATAATAGGACAATAGGCTACAGCATAAAGTAATAGAATTAAATACTATTTTATATTATACTCTATCATGTCCTCATATTTATAGCTATCTGACAATGTGTGTGTGTGTGTGTATACAGTATACATATTGATTGGAAAAAAGTTGTGTGAGCAGCGCTTAATTAGTGCAATAATGAGTCCAGCAACAAACTCCTCAGCAGTAGGAGAATGTATGACATCCAGGGTCAGGATGAACATATCTAGAAGAAACAGGGAGAAAAGGGGCGCTTCATAGTGCAGGTAAAACTTGGGAGACCAATAAATGAGTTCCAGATAAAAGTAGGAGCAATTGCTCGTACCATAAAACAAATCACTGTGGGCTGGCTACCACAAGATATAGTGTAAATTCCAGGGGCACACTGCTCCACCTTGGACACCTGGACATCCGGAACCCAAGAATCTGTGGCACTGTCAGAGGTGGAAACACAGGCATGGATAGACTCCTGGATGCGAGCTGCTGGTATCACAAGCCACGCCCTAATACATTTCGTCAGAGACTTCATCAGACGCCCACTGACTGAGTTTCTGATGAAACGCATTAGGGCATGGCTTGTGATACCTGCATCACGCATCCCGGCATCTCTCCCTGCCTGTGTCTCCACATCTAAACATTTCTTGATGTAAGCAACTATCTGTGATTAAACCTTTATTCATCGGATTGGTGAGTGCCCTCAATTATTCTATTTATTTATTGTATCCTGGTTCCATGGAGTTGAGCACCACCATGTTGACTCGGACGTCATAGTTGCGGCCAGAGGTATTAGGCCTAATTTTACCTTCACTTATTAATTATTCCTTTACTCTTACGCTTAGCGTTTAAGTGGCCATGCCCCATTTTTGCCATTCGGTAGGGGGAACTTTGAATCCCTCCTGCCGATAAACAAGCGAGTGGGCCGAGAACGTGCCAGGGTCACGGCTGTCCCACATTTTAAAACTATCTAAATTTAGCCCATGGTCTTTTTGTTGGGTACGTGTAAATTCTGAGGCCCCAAAGAGATTAAATAGCTTTGCTAATTATTCACCAAATCATTAAAATTAACTTTAAAAATTAAAATTAACCCACATAATGTTTTCATTATGCTGACAATCACAATTGCAATGGTCACAAAGTCAACACCATAATGTTTGATGTCATGATGTCAACATGGTTTAAATGTTGACACCACCATGTTGACACCTAAAAAAATTTGACCCAATAAAAAAGGACAACACAAAAATGTCAACACAGTTAATATGTCAATATATTTCTGTTATATATCTTTTATATTTTTCCAAGAAAAATGTAAAAGGTATTATTAAAACAAAGATTGGAGAGTTTGTAACAATGGGGGTTATTCTAGTCCATTCTTTCTGACAAAATCCTTCTTAGATGGACAAAACCATGTGCACTGCGGGTGGGGCAGATGTAACTTGTGCAGAGAGAATTAGATTTGGGTGGGGTTTTTCTTCAAAGTGAGATCTATATTGAAGTGTAAAATCATGCAGTCAGTATTTTCCCTGCACAGAAACAAAATAACTCACCCAAATCTAATTCTCTCTGCACATGTTACATCTGGCCCCCTGCAGTGCACATGGTTTTGTCCATCTAAGAAGGATTTTGTCAGAAAGAATGAACTAGAATAAACCCCAATAATGTGTCCCCTCGCAAGACATTGACTCTGCAATTTAGCCACGCATTGAGATTTTTCCTATAATTTGCGTTAATCTGCTACTTAATACATTTGTTTTGCTTCATAATATTTTTTTTTTAGAATCCATCCAATTGCTACTTATGAAGGAGCAGCTTAGCCATACTATGCATATGGTACAAAAGAAAGCAAAACCTGAAAAGGTGTAATTGGACACATCTGTACATGTAGAGGGCAGCACAGACTGTGTAATGGTCAGCATTACTGCCTCACAGCACTGAGGTCATGGGTTTGATTACCACCATGGGACTAACTGTGCGGAGTTTGTATATTCTCCCTGTGTTTGCATTGGTTTTCTCTGTGTACGCCCACATTCCAAAATACACTGGTAGGTTAATTGGTTCCCCCACAAAAATAACCTTGAATGAATGTGTGCGCATGTATGTGGTAGGGAATTTATATCCATGATATTGCCATTTCTGTTTCTACTAGCTAGATTGGATATTTGGTAGAATAGATTTAACATTTAAAATGTAAATATTGGAGAACTGGCCATAAAACAACATGTATGCAAATATTCTAGCTGAGCAATATGATTTTCAATAAGATGTATCTCTCTTTGGAACTTCACAGTGGCATGAAATCTATAATACAATAGTAATGCTCTGCTTTGGATATTCATAAAATACAAGGTAATTAATACAAAAATACTTGAAGCATATATAAAGGGCCTGATTCATACCTGTTAGCAAGGCTGCAATTTTTGCAGATGGACAAAACCATGCTACACTGCAGGTGAGGCAGATGTAACGTGGGCAGAGAGCGTTAGATTTGGGTGTTATTTTGTTTCTGTGCAGGGTAAATACTGGCTGCTTTATTCTTACACTGCAAAATAGATTTCAGTTGAACAAACCTCACTCAAGAATCGCAGCCTTGCTAATAGGTCTGAATTATACTTTAAATGCTGCAAATTTGAACCAGGGCATCCATGTTTCTGCACAAAGCTCATCACTATGATTACACTGTGATTTAGAGATGAGTTACACCACCTAGAGTATTATTTATTATTGTTTATTTATTAACAGTTTCTTATATAGCGCATACATATCCCGCAGCGCTTTACAGAGTATAGTTGAACATTCACATCAGTCCTTGCCCCAATGGAGCTTACAATCTATATTCCCTACCACATATACACGCACACACAGACATCCTAGCATTAATTTTGTCGGAAGCCAATTGACTTACCAGTACCAGCATATTTTTGGATTGTGGGAGGAAACAGGAGTACCCGGAGTAAACCCACACAAGTACAGGGAGAATATACAAACTCTGCACAGTTAGAGCCATGGTGGGAATCGAACCCATGACCTCAGCACTGTAGCAGTAATGCTAACCATTACACCGTCTGTGATGCCCAAAGTACAAACTCTAATCTGTCCACTCATTTTATATGTGCCCACCTTGGCAGCACAACATGGTTTTGACAAAGTGAAAAATTTATTTCAGCTGTATTTACTCCCAAAGCAACATGTGGCCCAAGAACTGCAGTGGCATAAATTACATAATAGAACAATAAGAACTCCAAAGGTTTTGCTGAATGTTGCTACATCCAGTAAGTAAACTATAAATGGTTTTCTGAATGATAAAGCTTGTCTCACATCAAAGGAATTCACCACAGCATAGAGCACACTGCATTACACATCAAAACATTCCTTTTTAAATGCTTTGCAAGGTAATGTAACATATTTTACGTTGTCTTTCATTCTTAGATGATAATATATGAATAACCAAGATGAAACATTTCCCTAATGTATTTACAATGGTACATGTTGTATATGAGTGGGAGAACCATCAATAGAGAAAGTGAGAACTGTGCTTCATTAAGGTTCATCATGCTCCTCGTGATGTACATGAATCACTTACTAAAGAGGTACAGTTTTTAAGTGGAGAAAAAGAAACAGATTAAAGGGATAGTGTGTGTGTGTGTGTGTGTGTGTGTGTGTGTGTGTGTGTGTGTGTGTGTGTGTGTGTGTGTGTGTGTGTGTGTGTGTATGTATGTATGTATGTATGTATGTATGTATATATATATATATATATATATATATATATATATATATATATATATATATATATACACACTAAACATCAGCACTCACCTTTCCTAGTTTTGGGGTGCCCTATGGCTTGTGACCACATTGGTTAAACAGACATTGTAGGGGCTCTGCACACACTAAATTAACTGATAATAAATAGTGGAGATTTGGTTCATGAATTGATCAATGCATTTAAGCCTGCAGCCCCCTTCACGGGACCCCACTTTTCTGCAGGTCCTAACACTATCGCTGAAAAGGGCTGCAGGCTTAAATGCATTGATCAATTCATGAACCAAATCTCCACTATTTATTATCAGTTAATTTAGTGTGTGCAGAGCCCCTACAATGTCTGTTTAGACAATGTGGTCACAAGCCATAGGGCACCCCAAAACTAGAAAAGGTGAGTGCCGATCTTAAGTGTATATATTTATTATTATTTTTTATTAGATTAATTTTTTTAATTAGTCTTATTGTGGTCACATTCTCTCATGCACCCTGTTTTTAACTAAGATTCCATAGCTTATGTTAACCATTTCCCTAGGTGATTAGTGACAGGTGTGTTGGTAGCTGCAAACCTATAAAAGCAAAGTGTGCTGTGAGCTTCAGACCAGATAGCATGCCTGGAATCAAACATTGAAAAACAACACATAAAACAACTGCAGACCATCTTCATGCAACGTTTCGATATAAAAAAAAAAATATAGACATTGAAATGTTGCATGAAGCTGGTCTGCAATTGTTTTATTTGGGAGTGCCGCTGGATGCAGCTCTTATACACTAGACTCCTACTCTGGATATCTAGATCAGAAGGAACCCATTTTACCATCACAACTGGAAGAGCTGTCACCCAAGTTTGGATATATATCACTGGATCACTTCAGTAGGAAGCATTGTGCCAGAGATACCATTACATGCCCTGTATTCATCATTTAGTCGGTACGCATTTGTGTGTACAGTACGTGGGCGAGATGCACTAAGCTTCAAAAGTGATCAAATAGAGAGTGATAAACAGCCAGCCAATCAGCTCCTATTTGTCATGTCACAGACTGTGTTTGAAAAATGTCAGACAGGAGCTGATTGGTTGGTTGTTTATCACTCTCCATTTTATCACCTTTGAAGCTTAGTGCATCTGGTCCTGTGTGTGTTTCTGTCATACAGTGCATATATTTAAAGTCTGATAAACATTATGTAAAAACTTAAAAGCCAGATGAACTGTTAACATTTTACAAAATACAATTTAATAGCCATAAAACATGTATAACATCATATTCTCAAAATGGCTGTCAAGGAAGCAAAGTCTCTCAATAGAGAAAACATCCTAACACAATCTACCAGGCCTAAATTTAGCCAAGGCGGTTTTAAATTTAAAACTAACTTTGTCTCCAAATGTAACTCTCATTCTAGGGAGTTGAAGCAAATTATTAGGTACAACTATAGGATTCTAAAGGCAAACACAATTCTATTCATCCTCTGTTTTCAGGAAAAATAACAACCTTCAAAGATATCTTGCCCCAAGCCACTTCAGATCCACAATACTGAAATAGGAATAGGAAAACAGACACTTAAGGGTTGTCACCATTTAGGTAGAATTATGTGCATTACTTGCAAGTATATAATTGATAAAAGCATTATTTTCAATTCCTTTGAAATTCCCCTAAAGGACACACAGCCTCTCATGTTCTGCAAATTCCGGGTGTTGAGAGTACTAAAACCACAGATGGGCAGGAGATTGGATTAACTTGTTCTGCAAACGAGAGACGTTCTGGATTGGATTTTTTCACTAGGGACTCTCTCTCCCATAGGCCTAAACTAAAGTGTCAAACTCAACAACACCTGAGCTAGACACCTCCTTCCCCACTAGTCTATAGGGTTATTATATTTATTTTGGTCAATTATTTCCACATCCCCTTGGTAACATGAGGGGATGCAGGCAGCGCTGGTGATGGGGGGTCCTTCAGAGTGGCGAGCGCTAGGCAATAAAAGCATGCTTAGCAAGTGGGTTTGAATCAGGCCCATAGGCTGTTTGTATGATGTCTGCTCTGTGAAGGATATTTGTTTTTTTTAGCTGATCTCTTGTTTTCAACATTTCTAGCTGCAGATGATGTAGGTTTTGGTCCAGGAATATAGTATTTCCCGATACTCAAACTCCATCTTGATATTTTGTTTTTTCAATGGATATGTAAGCACCCAGACCTTAACTGACTCGATCTATTTCCCTGATTTCTGGAATCTGAATCCTCTTTTACCTCCATCTCTTTTCTCTGCTGCTATTGGTCAGGTTTCAGAGACAAAGCTGCTCAATTACATGTCTTTGTGTTGACTTTAGTATTACCTCAGGCAACAGTCAGTCATTCTGTCATAACTCCCTGACAGATTAAAATATTCACAGTTAAGCACACAGCTTTCTGGCTGGTTAAAATGTGAGCACTGAAAAGCTAGTGGCACCTAAGGAAAAGGAAAACTGCTGGCTGACTAAGCACAGAGGTTACATAAACCACCAAAAGGTTCTGGAGATGCTGTCACTTTAAGTAGCTAGTGTTGTCTGTGAGATCTGATGATGGAGCATTGGCTAGTCGAATGCAAGAGTTGAGGAGTGGGCAGTTAGAAAGTACGGAAATGATCTAACAGCCCTTTTTGTGTTTTTTCCTTCCCTCCTATCCCTATGTTTTATGATGGGCGGCAGTAAAGAACAGTTGCTTGTTATATGTATTAGTTTTAAGTAGCTAGTGTGTGTGCTCTCCCAACATTGCTTTATGTCATTAAACCCATCATCCTGTACAGGAGATGGGTTATACCACATTCATGGGTGGGTTACCAGTTGGAGAGTTGTTCACCAGTGACTGTTTGATATGTGTGTGTGTTTATGTTTCCCTTGACCGTTCTTTAGTGTTGTCACCACTTATAGTCAGATCGGTACTTGTTTCCTAGCACGGCCACAATCGCGTCCATCGTGTACCTTAAAGTTAAGGTACACGATGGACGCGATGGACCCAATTTCCTTTGAAATCAGGTCCATTTTGCCAGCAAAGGCAAAATCGGGGGAATCGCGTCGGTCGCGTGCATTAACATGTCCCCTGACGCGACCGACGCGATGGACGCGATTTTGCCATAGGCTTCAATGTTAAAATAAAATAAAATATTTTTAACATTGAAATCGGGAGCATCGCGTTGGTCTTGTGCCATTATAATGGCACAAGATGAGATGGACTTGATTAAGTCCATTTTACATAGGAAACAATGTGAAATGGGCCAATATGACCCATTTCACATTGTATATGGCCCCGCAAACCCATTGTGAGCGTCACCCCACGATTGACGCCAACCCGAAGCGTGGCGAGCGCAGCGAGCCCGCGAGGGGCGGCGGTGCGCGTCCTCCGACCTTTTCATACCCCTACTATCCACATCGGTGTGGAGTTGAGAATATAAAGTGTGGCGAGCGCAGCGAGCCACCGAGCCCGAAGCGTGGTGAGCGCAGCGAACCACCGAGCCCGAAGCACGGCGAGCGCAGTGAGCCCCGCAAGGGGACGCGTATACCTGTGAAGTTATACGCGTCCCCTCGTGGGGCTCGCTGCGCTCGCCACCCTTCGGGCTCGGTGGCTCGCTGCGCTCGCCACATTTTATATTCTCAACTCCACGCCGACGTGGATAGTAGGGGTATGAAAAGGTCTGAGGACGCGCACCGCCGCCCCTCGCGGGCTCGCTGCGCTTGCCACGCTTCGGGTTGGCGTCAATCGTGAGTTGACGTTGAGGGGGCAAAATTGGGGATCTGGGGAATACTTTACATTGAATCCAATGTAAAATAGGGTCCATGGGGCCCTATTCACATTTGATTCAATGTAAAAATCACGTTGATCGCGTCGGTCGCATCGCATGCGATTTGGTCGCATGCGATGCGACCGACGCAATGTTTCCGACAGGATCACCCCGATACAAATCGGTGTGGCCGTGCTAGGAAACAAGTACCGTCAGATCTAATAGTCAACTTGTCAATCAATAAATTTTACAAATGCTTTAAAACGCCAGCACTTGTGTCCGTATGTTCTTTTATCGGTTAAGGGTTTAATGTGTTAAGTTATTTTGAAGTGTCATGCATGAAAGATACCCGATGGTGAGTTTAATATTGTAAGTATTGTGAGTAAACACTTTTGGAAAATAAACATAAAAAACAAACTGCGCTAAAATAGAAACCAAATTGAATTTAAATAAAGATAAAATATTAAATGAATGTATACAGAAATAAAAACATAAGAATAAAAGCAACCTCAGTCATAGGTAACAATAGCCAGCATGTTTTGTAATATTATGGGTTAATCCAGAGCATTTTAAACTGTGTCAGACAAAGTCCTTATAACAATGTTTAGTTGGTTAGTTGATGCATGCAGCAGACCCCAATGGGGGAAAAGCACGGATGATTAGATGAATGGATTAGTACATGTTTGTACATTAGTATAATTTAACAGTCACTAGGGCAGTGATGGCTAACCTGGACACTCCAGTCAAGTTTTAGCATGGCCAAATAGGAAAACTGTAGAAGGGTATGCTGGGATACGTAGTTCAACAACAGCTGGAGTGTCAAGGTTAGACATCACTGCACTAGGGTGTCATATGGGATGATTTTTAGTATAGCCATGTATTAATAGTTACCACTTTTCATCAGTAGTTGTAGTGGTTGGCCTCAGCCAGACAGAGTTAGATATGCACAGGTGGCCACCTGGATGGTGATTTTGTAGTATACAGTTCCTTGGTTAGCACTCCAATTGCCTTATTTGGATCCGCCCATGTGATGGTCGCCACTGAGTAAATGTACTGGTACCAGAAGAAAAGATGCTTACACGTTTCTCCGCCATAAAAGATTCTGCTGCTTCCTCAGAGAGTGTCAGAGAGAAATTATATAATGGAAACAAATTGGTCTGCTTTTTGCACACTCTCTATGAATGCCCAAATCTGTCAGCCATTGATAGTAGAGAGTATAGCTTGTGGGGAGGTAATAGTCCTCTATGGAGTGCCTAGATCAGCAACTCCCATCAGCAGCTGCCTTATCCCCCAATAGTCACACCCCTCCATCATTGACATACAGAGACAGACAGAGGAAATGTGCACCTGCTAACCTTTTTGCATTTTGATTAAAGCTGCAGAGTAATCCGAGATTTATTTAAGTGGCATCTGTATTGTCGTAAATGGCCGCAGATTGTCAAATTCAGGGCCGTTTTTCGACAATCCGCAGCCGCTTTTGCCAATCCACGGACTATCAGACACTCGACAGTTAGAGCATTGAATTCCAACTGTCAGGTTACTGTCTGATCAGACAAAAACGGACCGGTCGGTACGTCCCAACAGTCGGAATCCTGGATTGAATACATACAGCAGGATTCTGACTGGTTGGACTCAGACAGCGTGGAAAGAGCAACAAAGCCCCTTGCAGGCTCACTGCACTCCCCACACTGCAAGCACGGTGGCTCGCTACGCTTGCCACCTATTCTATTCTCCCTCTATGAGGGTCGTGGACCCCCAACGAGGGAGAATAGCCAGTGGCCACCAGGAACCCGTCTGTTGGTGTTTTAACAGTCGGGATCCCGACGTCGGGTGAATGACTGTCGGGATCACGACTGTTGGACCCCGTCCGACACCCACTTGCAGGACTTGATTTAGGATTACAAAGACTTGGGGTTGGAAATGATTTGGGGCATATATGAGAAGTAGAGGAACTGTGACCAGTAATGTGTGGATGCGGGTAGTGGCAAAAATTTCCCTAAATAATATTTTAAAGTTTAAAAATTGCATAAAAGGTTTAAAAAAGATAGAAAGAGGATCTGTGCTGCCTATTTTATTTAAAAAAAAAAAAAAAAACCTGCTTTTTTCCTATACATTTATACCAGGAATAAATATACTGGGTAACGAGAATGTATCTATAGTTCTAATTTAAAATATGTACTAAGTACATTATATTTGTGCTTTCTTGTTAGGATAGTGTGCTAATATTGTCTTAAGCTATTTTTTTGTAACATCCCAATATGCTATTTTGGGAGCTGCCTGTATTTTAAATGATCTGTAATTTATTTGATTTTTTTTTTTTTTCATTTCAACTTGTACTTAATTTATATAAATTCATAAATATAACTTAAAAAAAAAGAAAACAAGAAAGAGTTCATTATACATACTGTAACCATATAAGTAACACATAATCATAGAAATCTGTTATTGCATAAAATGTATTGTCTGGAATTTTTTTCTTTCAATGTATCTAATGGATCAAAAGTCTCAAATTGTAGCCAGACAGTTTATATTCAAGAGACCTAGTATATTAAAAGAACTCTTTAGATGTTTATACTGTATAACAGACCAATTTCTTGATTACTGTATATTAATTAGTAAGGATGAACGCATTCGGATCATGGAGATCTGAATGCTACCGGACTTTACGATCCAAGGCGGAATCCGAGCATGGCTCGGCTGTGCTCGCCAAACTCAGATCCCAGAACATGCCAAAAAAATCATCATCCCGCTGTCAGATTCTCACGAGACCCGGACCCTATATAAGTCCCGCGGCTCTGCGCCATCTTCACTCCAGTCCTGGAGAAGGTAGTGAGAGGACATGTAGCCATCAGTCCAAAATTTGTACAGTGTGCTTTAGGGGTACACTCTCTGTGCTGCATAACTCCACACAAAAAGGGGTTATTATTTATTATAGTCATCAGTCCAAATAAATTGTATCGGGGACATCATTCCAAATTATTTTTACAGGGGCTTCCCTGTGTGCTGTAGGGGTACATTCTCCATGCTGCATAACTCCAAACAACAAGAGGTTATTTATAACCATCAGTACAAAAAATGCTGCCCCCCCCCCCCCCCTCCCGCCCGCCCCCTCTGGAGCAAACGGCTCGGCAAGTGTGAAACTCGCCGAAGCCGTTCGCTCCTTGGGTCTGCATATGGGCATATATGTGCACCCACGCAATGCATCCTTGGGACCGGGGATGCCACTGAAGGCAGATCCTTTGGTCACCGTGGACCTCCAGGGGACCAAGTAAGTATGTAAAAAAAATATTCCAAAATCCGGAATAAACCCTAATCCAAAATGTTTGTGGTCCCGAGCACTTGGGATAAGGGTACTCAACCTGTATACAGTATATATTTTTATATCACTTATTTATATATATAACTGTATACTCAATACTGTTACTAATACTAGTACTCACTAAGGGCCTTATTCTGGTTGGTGCGGTCCGTTCCGAATTCTTTTGGAGTGCGCTTTTTAGCCGTCTGCGCATGCGTAGGCAACGCAATGCGCATGTGCCACGCATGGTCTCCGTACTCGTTCTCACTAATACCGTCCAGAAATGTGCACCGAATTGGGCGTAATATGGGCGTCATTCGGACCTACACAAGGGCGTTGTTTCAAAGTGGGAAAAACTGGGCGTAAATATGGGCGTACACGAAGGAGTGCACTAACTGTGGTAGGAGTGCATTCAGACAGCACACCGACTGCAAACGAACCAACACGCATGAAATATGCGGTCTTCATAAGCAAGTTTCACTTTGCGGAGACCACTTGTTCATGTGCTAGGCATTCGGTTCGCCCAATTAGTACGCCCCGCACCTGAAGCACTCTCAGCTGAACACAATACAATCCACTCCTCTACTCATTAGTCATTAATTACACTCTTTTCATTGTTTCAATTGGAAGCATTGCTGCCTAAATGGACCATTACTCAAAACACAAATATAAGCTGAAAACACCACTGCATGTTTGCTATTTTACACACATTTACACTGCAAGCAATGGTCAGAAACTGGTACTACTAATATAATTTTACATGTCACTTTTACATTCAGCAATAACAGCACACATTTGGGGGTAAAAATAACATTTCTTAAATTTGTGGAAAACATATGAATTTTCTAGCATGTTATTTGGCACATGCCAAAAAAGAAAGGTAACATACAAATAATTAGAACACAAAACAAACATGTATAAAATTTTTGGCATTTCATACATAGCCACAGCAGAATCATTAGGAACACATCAGATGGCTTCACAAGAAGCCTATTTTGCGGAAATACCCCGCATCGGTGCGTACGGGCACCTTCCCATCCGTTCTGACGCTGTAAGACCATGCAGAATCTTTGTGTGCCCACCGCACACACACGGTTTGGATGTAGTCCGAAGACACACCCTCTTCGTAGAGAGTGAGTCTGTCAGATTGTAGAGGACCTGTGGGCGTTTGTTCTTACCATGGGCCTTATTCAGCTCAGTACAAATTTGTTTGGAAAATGGCCAAAACCATGTGCGCTGCAGGTGGGGCAGATGTAACCTCTGCAAAGAGAGTTCAATTTGGGTGGGGTGTGCTGAAACTGAAATCTAAATTCGAGTGTAGAAATAATGCAGCCAGTATTTACCCTGCACAGAAACAAAATAACTCACACAAACCTAACTCTCTCTATACATGTTACATCTGCCCCACCTGCAGTGCACAGGGTTTTGCCCATTTTGCGAACAAATTTGTCTGCGATCAGATCTGAATAAGGGCCCATGTCCACACAGCGTGGCATTCGGTCAGCACCGAAAGAATTCAGAACGGACCGCACCAACCAGAATAACCTCCTAAGTGAGGGTTAGCGCTCTTTGTGCACCACCCAAATATATATATATATATATATATATATATATATATATAGATAGATAGATAGATAGATAGATAGGGTACTTGTTTCCTATCTGGGCGCCCGCTAAGTTAATTGCGCACCATGCTATTCTCCGTAGAGAAATCGGATCGCATCGCATCGTACACATACACGATATTGAACGATGCGATGCGATCCGATTTCCCATAGGAAACAATGTTAAATGGCTCAATTTAGCCAAATTATCATAGGAACAATAGTAAATGGACCAAAAACACCCCTGAACATTGAAATGTCCCCCCAAAAGTAGTTGACGCCACCCCGCCATCAACGTGAACCCGAAGCGTGGCGAGCGCAGCGAGCCCGCGAGGGGCGGCGGTACGCGTCCTCCGACCTTTTCATGCCCTACTATCCACGTCGGCGTGGAGTGAGAATAGAATAGTGTGGCGAGCGCAGCGAGCCACCGAGCCCGAAGCGTGGCGAGCGCAGCGAGCCCCGCGAGGGGACGCGGATACCTTCACAGGTAAACGCGTCCCTTCGCGGGCTTCCCAGGTGTCCGCGTCGCCATGGACACCTGGGAAGCCCGCGAGGGGACGCGTATAACTGTGAAGGTATCCGCGTCCCCTCGCGGGGCTCGCTGCGCTCGCCACGCTTTGGGCTCGGTGGCTCGCTGCGCTCGCCACACTATTCTATTCTCACTCCACGCCGACGTGGATAGTAGGGCATGAAAAGGTCGGAGGACGCGTACCGCCGCCGCTCGCCACGCTTCGGGTTCACGTTGATGGCGGGGTGGCGTCAACTACTTTTGGGGGGACATTTCAATGTTCAGGGGTGTTTTTGGCCCATTTACTATTGTTCCTATGAGAATTTGGCTAAATTGAGCCATTTCACATTGTTTCCTATGGGAAATCGAATCGGATCGCATCGCATCGCATCGTTCAATATCGTGTATGTGTACGATGCGATGCGATCCGATTTCATTACGGTGCCGTACGTAGAAAACCTGGGCGCCCAGATAGGAAACAAGTACCATAGATAGATAGATAGAGAGAGAGAGAGAGAGAGAGAGAGAGAGAGTAGGTATACAAGTTACCATCAGGCGGCACTCAACGGGTTAACAAGACTTTATAAGGTACTTGTTTCCTAGCAAACACGGGGTGATCGTGTCGGAAAAATCGCGTCGGTCGCATCGCATGCGACCAAATCGCATGCGATGCGATCGACCCGATTTTTACATTGAATCAAATGTGAATAGGGTCCCTGGGACCCTATTTTACATTGGATTCAATGTAAATTATTCCCCAGACCCCCAATTTTACCCCCTCAACGCCACCCCACGATTGACGCAAACCCGAAGCGTGGCGAGCGCAGCGAGCCCCGCGAGGGGACGCGTATAACTTCACAGGTATACGCGTCCCCTCGCCACGCTTCGCTCGCCACGCTTCGGGCTCGGTGGCACGCTGCGCTCGCCGCACTTTATATTCTTTTATGAAAAGGTCAGAGGACGCGCACCGCCGCCCCTCGCGGGCTCGCTGTGCTCGCCACGCTTCGGGTTGGCGTCAATCATGGGGTGACAACGGGGCCATATACAATGTGAAATGGGTCATATTGGCCCATTTCACATTGTTTCCTATTTAAAATGGACTTAATCAAGTCCATCTCATCTTGTGCCATTATAATGGCACAAGACCGACGCGATGCTCCCGATTTCAATGTTAAAAATATTTTAACATTGAAGCCTATGGCAAAATCGCGGGCATCGCGTCGGTCGCGTCGGGGGCCATGTTAATGCACGCAACCAACGCGATGCCCCCGATTTTGTCTTTGCCGGCAAAATGGACCTGATTTCAAAGGAAATCGTGTCCATCGCAGGCATCGTGTACCTTAACTTTAAGGTACACGATGCCCGCGAATGTGGCCGTGCTAGGAAACAAGTACCCTTTATAATGATGCAGACTCACACCCGCAATTATGATCTGACATAGTATAGTATTAATAAACAGTACTAGTTTCATAGCACGGCGCCCACGATTTTCAATCGTATGGCATCTTATGCATTGTATCGCATCGTATGCGATATAGCCGCATGCAATGCGATGCGATTTTGGCACCCCTATACGATTTTTAATTGTATAAGCACCCTAACGGGTGATTACAATGTTAAATGCACACCCACGCCACACCCACTATGAACGCCAAGCCGTAGCGCGGTAAACGCAGCGAGCCCGCGAGGGGCAGCGGAACGCGTCCTCCGACCTTTTCATACCCCCACTATCCACATCGGCATGGATAGTGGGGGCGAGCACAGCGAGCCCAGCGAGGGGACACGTATTACTTTACATGTATTCCGCGTCCACTCACCACGCTTCGGGCTCGCTCGCCACACTATCTAAAAGCAACTCCACGCCGACGTGGATAGTGGGGGTATAAGAAGGTCTGAGGAGGCGTACCATCACCCCTTGCGGGCTCGCTGCGCTCACCACGCTTTGGGTTTGCGTTGATACTGGGGGTGGCGTGGGGATGCTTTTAACATTGTAAGCAGCCATTACGGTGCTTATACAATTAATAATCTTATAACGGGGCCATTTAACATTAAAAACACCCATTAGGGTGCTTATACAATTTAAAATCGCATAACATTGTATATGGCATAATCCTTACAATGGTATGCGATGCGATGTTGCGCGATGACACCCAATGTTATACAATTTAAAATCGTATACCATCGCATTGATGGTATACGATTTTAAATTGTATAACATTGGGTGCCATCGCGCAACATCGCATCGCATACCATTGTAAGGATTATGGTATACGATGCAATGGGCGCCGTGCTAGGAAACAAGTACCTAATAAACAAATAAAAGTTGAGCATATAAAAAAATTAAAAATATTTTTTAAAATAACAAATTTGTCTTATTTTTATTAGAAGATAACTGTTGCCCTGGAGATAGAGCTCTTATTATAGACAATGTTAACTTGTATCAAAATGAGTTGTTTCATACTGTAGCTCTCAAATATTAACTAATAGCAACAAAAAGTTTTCTTAATTAGTTTCTATTAAGTTCATTAAACTGACATTGTCAGAAAGAAATAACAGGTAGTGTATATCTATAAACCACCAACAGTAATGTAAGATATATAAAAATAAAGCTAAAAAGAAAAAAGAAAAGAAAATAAATTGCAAATAGTTTTAAAATTCTCTTACTTTGAGGTTCCAATGTGCGTTTCATGGTACACCATCTTCGTTAGGCGGTTACTGCCAGAGGCTGTGGGTGTACTATAAAAAGCACAATAGAACCTCATAGTTAGAAGAATATGTAGCTAGTTGGGATTTTTGCTGTTATTCTATTTATAATATTACATCTTTTACATTGCTGTTGGGGCATATTTATACTGCCTGTAATTTTTTTCTGCCAATGCATCAGTTTAATGCACTGTTTCTAAAACTAGTTCTAAAAACTATGAAGCAATACATTTTTTTACAAACAATTGGCTCCTAATATAATAAAATAAAAAATGTATTTTATTTTTCAGAAAATTATTGTTTTGACAATTTTTTGTGTGCAAAATTTCTTTATAAATGGCACCAAACAAGGTGGCAGATGTATTAAATAAAAAAAAGAGATACACGGCAGTGATAAAGAGCGATAAATGTCCAGCCAATCAACTTCTAACTGTCATGTAATAGGCTGTATTTGGGAAGTGACAGTTGGGAGCTGGTTGGCTGGATACGTATCACTCTTTATCACCCTTGTATTTATCTTACTTTGTGATAGGCAAATACCCACCTCCGGTTCATGGTACAATAGGCAAAAGCCTGAAGCTGCCTAATGGTAGAGCCAGCCCTGCATCAAACATATTAATATTCCTTAATACCCGATGCTCTTGACATATACATCTCTGTCTTCCATGGTCCTCAGTCTGTATTGGTGGACTAATTGGGCAGATGTTAGTGAGATGTCTGGTTTCTTGAAGTTAATACTGTTAATACTAAGGTTGTGAAAAGCTGCATCCTGGTCACAAACTGTTCGACATCCTACCATCCAGAAGACGGTTCAGGTCCATCCCCGTCAAAACGTCCAGATCCGCAAGAAGCTTCTTTCCGTTAGCCGTCCATCACCTGAACAATCCAATCAAAGCGAATGCAATCCCAATATCAACAGCCAAACAACGTGTCCCTACTTGGCGACCTGACCACCATAGTCGTAGCTAGAAATTAAATGCTTGTAATGTCTTTATGTAATATATGTAATGTCTCCCTCCCCCCCTTTTCATCCCTGCTTGATGCTGCACTGTAATCCACAAAAAATTCCTAGTGTGCGCAAGCACACATGGCCAATAAAGTTGATTCTATTCTATTCTATTCTTTTGGTTTGTGGTAAATGTAGTCTTTGACCTTTTGGGGACATACTATTTGGTAGCACAAATTTGGTTATTATATTATTGTTGATTTGTTGATTAATTCTTGATTTGACTCCCAAAGCATACATCAGTCTGTTACTTGTAAAGTGTTGGTCAGTCTTGTTCTGGCAAACTGGGATGCAGCGTTGGGCTGAGCTTATTTACATGTATTCATATTTGTACACAATAAAACTGTTTTTCTTAATTGTGGATGAAAAGTGTCCACTTTTGTTATCTATCCAGCAATTAGTTAACAGAGTACATTAAAGAATCTATTGTAGAGATACTGTGGACGGGATGCGTTCAGGATGTGGGCGTTCACAATATCGATGCTGGTATCCATTGTGGTTAGGGTTAGGCTTTGGGAAGGTGATATTCACTTAGATGGGGGGGGTGTGGTTAGCGCAAACTGCCTGCCAGGGTGTTTTGGGAGTAAGGGTTAGGCACTAGTGGGGTATGGGAGTTAGAGGTGGGATATGGGAGTTAGGGTTAGGCACTAGTGGGGAGGTTTATGGTATTATGGTAAGGCTGTGGGTGGGGGGATTAGGGATTAGGGTTAGGCTGCAGGAAGGAAGGGTTAGGGGGGCAGGGTGAGGGAAAGTATTGTTACCTGACCCCTGTTGCGATTCCTTACTACTGGATACCGGCACCAGTATTCTGAATGACAGCATCCCCACCATCGGTCATCTATATGTGTCTTACTGTGGACTATAGGCATTTACAGTACATTCTGAGGTTGGGGAAGTAAACATTTTGGCCCAGATTAGACGTATATGCACTAATGCTGATATGTGTGCAGTTGGGTGATTTTCTGTAACTGTGCATGCACAACATATTCTGTAAAAAACATATATTACCCGATTATATGCTCATATGCCATATGTGTATGGTTACAAAAATAGTGAGACAAAATGATGGGCATTGTCAAGGAGATGGTGTAAAGGGAGCACAAAAAACGCGGTCATGTAATGGGAGCGATGCAGACAAGTCACTGCAAGCAAGATGAAAAGGACAACCGGCATTGGCTATGTTTCTCAAATAATTTTGAAAAATATGACAGTTTCTTTCAAATTAACAAATTTATTAGGACAATATAAAAATCATATAAAAATAATTAATGATTCTCATGGTTTAAAAAATAATTATATTAAAATGGTAGTATACCCTTAAAACAGATTTGACGATACTCCTATATCCAGGATAAATAGCAGTGGGTGTCTCTATTTATTGCAGCAAATGATATTAGCAGGTGGCCGATTCCAGATGTAGACAAATTATGTAGATGATTGGTCCGGTATACCTTGGCGTATGGTAAATGGATGGTCAGTCCATATTAGGAATAATGCTGATTGTAGACCATGTAGAGAGACCATGTAGAGAGAAGTCCCATAAACTGCTGTTGAATTTGTAATCCTCAGGAGTAGGCAGAGGTCATGGGTATATTAAAGATTCAGGTTCAGATAAAATAACTCAGCGCGTTTCTCTGGGAAAGGTCTCCCAGCTTCTTCAGGAGCTCCTGAAAGAAACCGTCATATTTTTCAAAATTATTTGAGAAACATAGCCAGCGCTGGTTGTCTTTTTGTTCTTTAAATGTTAATTATATAAGGACTGACAATCCTCAAACCGGCTGCAGTTAGCCGTGCACCTTATCCCTTTTTATCCTTGCATTCTCAGATGCATAGCCACTTTCTCATAGGCCCTGTTCAGATGGACATATTGTTCCTACTATAGACATGCTGCGAGCCTCAATAGCGAATGTGAAGGTGGACTGTCTAGATGTGCTTCTGTGTTCAGGGAGGCTGCAACTGGTTGTCTCAGGGTTTGTACCTTTTGGCACACACTATTACACAAGGGAAGGCCAAGTACTGTAAAGCTCAACATGGGTTTGTTAAAAAAAGATCATGCTAGACAAACTTAATTAGTTTCTACGAAGAAGTCAGAAGTAATGTGGACTTAGGGAAATCAGTGGATGTAATTATTCTTGATTTTGCAAGGTATTTGACACAGAGCCACATAAAAGGTTGTTAAAAAAATGGTTCTTATTTAGTTTTACAGCGGCAGCTTGGGCGGCTGCAACTTCCGGGTTCGGCGCTTGGAAAACTTTCTAAAATAAAGTCCATGCCAACGTGAATAGTTCATACCCCCACTACTCACGTTGGCATGGAGTTGATAGATAGCGTGGGCGAGCGAAGCGAGCACCACAAGGGGACACAGACTCTGCTGTGACTGAGACGCTGCAGCCGTGAAACTAAACAAGTACCATAAAAACTTGGTAAATCTGTACTTGGATAAAAAAAAATTATACGTCGTGAACAGAGAGTAGTGGTAAATGTTAAACACTCCAGCTGTTCAAAATTCCTTATTCAACACCGTTTAACCTGCACCACCAAATTTATTGTATACATGTTATCCTGTCCGTGCTCCCTGCATTATGTGGGGAAGACGGAGAGGACTTTGCGTGAGCAGGACACCGCTCCTCGATTAAAGCTGCCTTGGAGAAAGGTGGTAGCGACCAACCGGTCGCTCGCCATTTCTGGCAGGCAAAGCATAGCATGGCTGTGCTGAAATGTATTATAATTGACCATGTACCAGCAAGTCTAAGAGGAGGAGATAGATCTGCCAAGCTTCTAAAATGTGAAGCAATGTGGATCCGACGGTTGGGGACACTCGCGCCGGGTGGACTCAACGAAACCCCGGGTCTTCATTGCTTTCTTTAAAAAGACTTGAATATATACATATATGTTTATACTTTTGTATACTTTTGTAAACTCTTACCACTTGCCTAATTACTTCATTATTGTATATGTTTCTACCAGTGTTATGATGTCTTGGATACACTGTTATGCATTATGTACTATGTTGCAGATGTCTTTTTATTTGCAATGTATTTTAAAGAGCGGAGACTTTGGTCACTAGGACAACGAACTGACGCTCAGTGACATCAACGGTTTCCCATAGCGCTTGGTCTGGGACCATGGCAACGGGTGCCGCAGATTGATGTCACTTCGATGCGCCTTTCCCGCGTGTCCGGTGTCCGCCCAACACTGGTGAGTTGTGTATATAAATGTTTATTGAAGAGGGTTGGAGTAAATTGCGCTGCTGTTTAGATGATTTTAATATCTGTAACACATTGGCTGTCTAGAAAGGAATGAATTATGGACACACTGTTGCTTTTAGAAAAATATTTATCACACATAAATAAAATATATTACATACACATATACAGCATATAAAACAAGACAATTTTAAAAGGAAGAGAATGGGATCCCAATCAATTAATTATAATAGCTTTGATGTAATATCAGCAACAATTTTCCCACTGATAGAATTAGTGGATGTTATTCTCCTGCCGTTTGATGAAGAGTATGTAAAAGAAATCGGGCAATGAAACAAAGTTCCAGTTTAAGCAGAATAATATCACATTAGAAGCTGGTTGGTAACTTATAATAGATACAGTCACGAATTAGGTAGTATGCTCACCCGTATGGCAGACCTCGATCCCCTGGATGTATTATGGGGAGAGGAAGGTAGTGTGCACTTCATGTATGTTTATGTCCTGAAGACGAAGCATAATAAACAAGCTTCGAAACGTTGACTTATATCTGCTGCCTGTGAGTCATATTTATAGCCGCGTGCCATCCATACCATCCATCTACTATATATATATATATATATAGAAGAGTCTAGAAATACTACAATAAAGAAGCAATTCTTTTTCACAAGTCCATGAGTGCCGCTGCATTTCTTCTTCTATCTATATATATATATATAGTCACACACAGGGGTTAAAGTGAGGGGGAACGGGGTGGAACTGAGTTCCACCACCTCTAATGGTAAGGTGGAACATTTTATCCTCCACATTGGCCCTGCGGACTTATTCTCACAGAAAGGTATTTTAGTTTGCAGAGGGATGCTAAAAACCCTACCACTGGCCCTGGCTCTGCCTAATGGGGGGAGGGGGTGTAATTAGGTGGCATCGACAAATGAGTTCCCCCACCTCTGCATGACCACTTTATGCCCTGGTCATACATACTGTATACTGTATTAATCATGCTTAATAGAGCAGCTGCACCTGCAAGTGAAGGCTTCCACTTCTGCTTCATAATAATGCACTGTAACCACAAGGGCCGGTGCTAGGGTGTTTGGCGCCCTCCTGCAAACTATAAATGTGCGCCCTCTCATACTTCACAAAGGGACAGCGCATGGCCACACAATAGTACCCCATTCCAAATGAAACCATACGGTAGCATAATCTTTTTCACATTACACAGCACCAGTGCTGTAACTAGTCATTATGGTGCCCTTTTGCAATTGGTGACTGCCCCACCACTACAGTGAAAACTGGTAGAGTGCTCACCTAAGGCGCGCAGCAAAAATTTAGGAGTGTAGCTTTATGGGGAAGGGGCGTGGCCATATAAAAGTACCCATAACACATACTGCTACACATGGTAATGCCTATTACACATTATTCCCCCCCACAGTAATTCCCATGATATATTATGCTATACATCATGATGCCCCTAACACAGTATGCAGCACACTGTAATGCCCATTACACATTAAAGCCATACATCATGATGCCCCTTACACAATACGCTGCACACCATAATGACCATATGACATTATGACACACATTATTCTACACGTAATGCCTTGAGTACTTCTGCATATACCCACAGTAGTATTATATACATATATATATATATATATATGAAACAAACCTGCAACATATTAAGTGGTGATTATGGACCTAACAGCAATAGCCACACCCCCCTGATGAAGTCCAGATGAGTGACGAAACTGGTCAGGCATTTTTTTATTAAAATTTTATTTATAAGGCGCCACAAGTGTTTTGCAGCGCCGTACAAAGGAACAGTACAGTGAGACAAAACTTGGCATAACAATGAATAAATAACAAAAATAGGAGTACAAATAAAGAGCGCCACAGTTCAATACACATTACAGCTTAAATATAAATAGTGAGGACTCAATCAACATACAACTAGAGGCTTGAGGCCAATGATGGAGATGAGTATGCAGACAAAGATGTTCACTGAGTGTTTGAGTATAGGAGAGCTGTGAGTGAAATGTGAAGAGAAGTGGGCTTTGACAACAGGAGGGAAGAGGGCCCTGCTCGGAGGAGCTTACAATCGAGTAGGAATGGGAGACAGACAGATTACAAGAGGTGCAAGCAAGTGGGTGGTAGCTAGATAGCCGGATGTAAACAGGCAAGGGGTCGGAGAACCAGCTAGTTTATGCAGTGGAAGGGTACGCTTTGATGAATAGGTGAGTTTTCAGTGCCCGTTTGAAGCTTTGCAAGGTCGGGGAGAGTCTAATGGAGCGAGGGAGTACGTTCCACTGAAGGGGTGCAGCACTGGCAAAGTCCTGTACTCTAGCATGGGAAGCAGTGATCAGGGTGGAGGAGAGGCGACAGTCGTCAGCCGACCGTAGAGGGCGGGAGGGTGTATGAATGCAGATATATGGAGATATATGGAGCAATGGAATTAGAGATGGCCCTGTATGTGAGTGTGAGGTGTTTGAAGAGGATTCTGTAGGGGAATGGGAGCCAGTGCAGATTTTGTTGAAGGGGAATGGCTGAATTAGAGCGGCGGGAGAGGAAGATAAGCATGGCTGCAGCGTTGAGGACAGATTGCAGAGGAGCCAGTTGGGATCGAGCGAGGCCGGTGAGGAGAACATTGCAGTAGTCAAGCCGTGAGATGACCAGTGAGTGGATGATCAGCTTAGTTGCACTCTGTGAGAGAAAGGGCCTGATGCGAGCAATGTTGTGTAACTGGAACCGGCAAGAATGGGCCAGGGCTTGGATGTGGGGTGCAAAGGAGAGGGAGGAGTCGAGAGTGACACCCAGGCAGCGGAGTTGGGGAACAGGGGAGATGATGGTGTTGTTAATAGTGATAGAGATATTCGTAGGGGGCATAGCTCTTGGTGGGGGAAAGATAATAAGTTCGGTTTTGTCCATATTCAGTTTCAGAAATCCTCAGACATCCAGGAGGAGATGGCAGAGAGGCAGTTGGAACCTGAGAGATGGGGGGCAGATCAGGAAAGGAGAGGTAGATTTGGGTGTCATCAGCATAGAGGTGATATTGGAAGCCAAATTAGTTAATGAGTGCACCCAGAGAGGAGGTGTACCGGGAGAACAGAAGGGGGCCAAGGACAGAACCCTGAGGGACCCCGACAGGAAGGATGGAAGGTGGTGAGGTGGATCCAGAGACAGAGGGGTAGATTTATTATATGGCGATCAGGGGAATCTGCGCTATCCCCATGCGTTATAGCAGGGGATAGCGCTTCCCCTGATCTATCACACCCGCCGAGCGTTTACTCTAACGCCGGCGGTGTGGGGCAGGAGGCATAGCGCAGGGGCGATATTTTGCACTGCGCCCCTGCCTCCTGCCAGATTTATGAACGGTCAGCATCGCTGACCGTTCCGCCGCCTGTAGCTGTCGACTTCGCCAGCTGCAGGCGGCGATGCCCTATACCTAACAGCAGGGACAGCTCTGTCCCTGCTGCTGGCGCTGAGCCGGCCGGGGGGAAAAGAGACGGCGCATCAGTATTAACTGATGCGCTGTCTCCAGGAGGGACATCGCCGGAGGGGGGAGTTAGCGCTCCCCCACTCCGGCGGCAAGATCTTAATAGATCTTGTTGGTGTCCCCTCCTGCTTCGCCTCGCTAATGAGGCGAAGCAGGAACTGTTATCAGTAGCGCACGCAGGGGGGGTTTCTGAGTACCCAGAAACCCTCCCAGGAGTCTAAGGGCCCTAGGCTGAAAGCTGAGGGTCTTCTCTTTCCATGGGTACAAGAATTTTAAAAATCGGCCCTTGGGAACCAGAGATATCTGACTTCAAAGCAGTGGTCCCCATCCAAGCCTGTTAATTGCTCTTCCCAGTCAGATATTTCAGGTTCTGTCTGACTTAGAGTTTTTCTGAGAATATATTCCAAAACTGAGACTCTTCCCCTTTGATGGACACTAGTAGCTTGTCTCTACTGTTCCCAGAACCAGAGATATCAGCCTTCCAGCAGCTGGTTACTGCTCCAGCTCCACACACCTGGTATGTAGTTTTATATACTTGTTGGCAGATTGTTTTGCCTCCTGAACTCTGATCCCCTAGTCCCCAACACCGTTTGGTAGGTGGGATTCTCTAGTTTTTAATTCCATTAAAATCTAAGAAGTCTATTTCTGGGAACTGGATATATCTGCAGTCAAGCAAGCTGTCCTCCCACCAGAAAATTATGAATAATAAGCCCACTCCACTATACACCCCTCCTCTGCGTATTAAACATCCTCTACCACCCTGGAAGTAATGTATTAGGGCCCCTTCATTCAGCCCAATGCCCCCTTCTCCCACCCCATCTCCCACCATCTGTGCAGTAAAGGGGCAATTAGTGGAAATTACTGATCCAGGCCCTACATGCTGAGCGGTTGATATAATACCAGTCGCGGGACATCAAAACTTCCCCCACCCCTACTGCTGGAGGATTGGTAGGGGCCCCAATACATTGCTATGCCCAGGGGTCTACACTGCTGTTATGTATGTGTGTGTGTATATATTATTATTATTATTTATATACATTTGGTCTATCTATAATACTTTACCTGACCCGGCATATACTGGGTCACCTAAGTGTCCATCTCCGTGCTTTGCTCCGCCCCTCTGGAAACCCCCTTCTGAAAATCCTGCGTTTGCCACTGGTTATAGCGGCGCGATAGGCGCCGCTATAATAAATCTACCCCAGAGACTTAGAAGGAACGGTTGGAGAGGTAAGAGGAATACCAGTTGAAGACCGTGCCTGTAATGTTTACGTTTCTGTAACGGAGCTGTGGAATCGGGAGTTTGATCGACAGGACGCCAAAAGCCTTGCGGCTTCAGCGTTATGTGAGATACGACTACCCTTTTCCCTTCCTTGATATGCTGGCAAGCTGTTAATTTTAAACTATGTACGTGAGCTGCTATTCATTTATAAATTACTTTTGAATTTGTCGCTCATTGTGCGCTTGTCTCCTGCTTTATATATATATATATATATATATGTATGTATAAAACGCCCACAGTTACATACAGTTACACATACATGCTGATCTATGTGGGTTGCCTGCTAAATATGTTTTGTAATTATTAATTATTTCATGCTTAGATCAGTCTAACTGGGTTCTACAGTGCAATGTTGGAACTAGACCACAGGAAGTCTATGGCAGTGTGAAATACTCTATTATATATCCCCAGGCAACTCCATCCATGGCTGGAGCAAATCCTACCTGAGACGCTGGCGGCCAGCTGGCAGTCCCGGCAGCCCGGGGTCTCCTTCTCCTCCTACCTTGTTAGATCTGACCTCCAGCACCCGCTGATCCTTCCTAAGTCTCACCCTCAGCCCCCCACAGCTCCCCATCCGCCCTGCCTGCCCAGCTTCTCCTTCCTGAGTGAGCGCGGAGTCCAAGTTCCTGAAAGTGCAGCCTTTTCACTCGTCACCCCCGCGTGCGCTCAGTCCCGTGTACACCACCTCCCTACACATAGTGGCAGTCACTGC
Source organism: Crinia signifera (assembly GCF_055691185.1). Classification (NCBI taxonomy): domain Eukaryota; kingdom Metazoa; phylum Chordata; class Amphibia; order Anura; family Myobatrachidae; genus Crinia; species Crinia signifera. The sequence continues at coordinate 151,130,631 of NC_139217.1, forward strand.
AGCTCGGCGCCTCTTCAGCTCGGCGCCACCCTGAACTGCAGGAGCTGCTGAGTGGCTAGCTCCGCCCCTGGCAACCGCACATTGCAGTCGACTGGCCGCAGCTCTGTGGAGGAGGTGCAGTAGCTGAAACCTCCACTGATTGGGCAGCTCTCCGTTTTGCTGGAGGAGGGGTTCCCTTTCATCCTCTCCTGTACATACTGTATCAAGGCAGGGAGCTATCTGCCGGCAGCACCTCCTCCTCAACCCTCCAGTGGGCAGAGGTGTGCTTAACACAGATAGGCGGGCGGCCACGGCGGTTAGGCGATGTAGGGAGCGAGCAGCGGGGACTCACTGTCTGCATGCTCTCCCTAGCTGTCACTCTACGCGTGACGACGCCGTGCAGCGCAAGGCACAGCTGGGGGTCATTTGCAAGGTGCTGCCGGTGCCCTACAAACTACCGGCTCCCGGAGCTTGAGCTCCACCGGCACCAGCCTTCCTACGCCTCTGTATTTAACAAACAAAAAATTCATAAACTCACACTTGTCTTCCTGCCTGAAAAAAACATATCAGACTAGCTACACAAGGGGTCACTCATCTATACACAATATTGTAGGATAGAAAACAAAACATATATAGTAGTTTGAGGTGAAGAAAAAAGTGTATTTTCAAAACATTATACAGAGTATAGTGCAGCAAGGCTGACTCAACAGCCGTTTTAACTGGATGCCTTCCAGTTTTCGTCAGGGGTGAGGAAGGCAGGCATCCAGTTGAACATGTCGCACTACCCTATTTACAACTTTTCTGCCATCTAGCTTTGTTTATTCAATAAAATTTAATGGAGGACAGGTGAGTATAAATGCTGATCTGGCTATTGCAGTACCCTCTCTGTTATAATTATTTAGATGAAATAAAACGTGAGGTTTTCATAAAAATGTAATCATTAGCGTGAACTGAGCCATTCCAAATTAAAATTGTTCATATTAAATAACCCACGTTTGTACATTATTTGCAGAATTAGCTCTGCAGTCAGTGATGGGATTTGGCACTTGGTGTCCTATAGAGGAAGCTCTATATTGCAGTCAAGAAGGTTCTTTGGATGATTGTGTCAAATTGCTACTGCAGCATTACAGCAGATGGTTCTTGGGAAATTAAAATAGAATATTTTTAATACAGCAGGGAAGTAGTATAGCAAAAAAATGTCATTACAGAGCTATAGAACTTTTATTTGATGTGATAAAGTTATATATGGAAAGTAGCTAAATCTGCATACCTGGACCCCAGAACCAATTCTGTACAATGCGTAGCTGAGATAAAACTTTTCTAACGCCCAACAAAATAAAACAAGATCTTTTAATGTGCTTTATTTCCCTTGCATGATTAGCTCACAATACATATTGACCCTGATCTGGTCGCCTCGGTCCCCCACGTGTTCGCACGTGGAACCAATGTTTATGTTCTGCTCATTAAAATATTCTCATATACACATGTGCAGGGCTTCTGTGCAGGCACCTTCGCTGACCTGCACAGTCAGCATGGCTGTTACACAGGGAGGGGCAGGACAGGGGGTGGTGGCAGCGCTAGGACATGGGAATGCCCAGCGTTTCATTAGCATCACATGCAAATGTGGCCATGTTCCAGGGAGGCAGGTGGCTTACGTCACATGCCATCAGCCGTCCGCCCAGTCTTCATCCTAGTGCCGCAAATATATGTCGGTATCCGCTGACTTATATTTGCGAACCCGGGAGGCACATGTGAGGGATTGTGTTTTCATTTCACATCTCCTCGCATGGTTGTTTCAGAGGGGCAGGCACTCTTACCGATCATCACAGCTTACCGATCAGCCAGAATCAGGCCCATTATGCCAAAAGTGAATGCAGCTAAATAATTTGAAAGGGTAAGTGCATCATACTTAATATATACAGTATGTACTGGTTTTCTTGTCCAAGTCAAAATTGGTTTTTAACAAATCGCTATTTGAACTGCCTACAAAGGTTTTACATTTGTCAGAATTACTCCACTCCCGTTATCTCTTTTTCTTATACATTATAGTTGTTACTTCTTATGATCAGATAGACCACTAGCTGCTTATTAGCTCCCGCAAGTGTTTTGTTTTCTCTTTTCTCCACATGACACCAGAGTGTTCGCTAACTCTCAGCTGTATGAGATTGCTGAGGACAAGTGTGGTGGATGGACAGGTAAAAAATATACTGTATTGTAAACTTTTTTTTTCCCTGATGGACGCATGTAATTTTGGCTAACGCAAATATTATGTTGTGGTTTAGATGTAACATATTATTTATCCTATAACTATACAGTTATGCCTCCTCTGTAATAGTGACAGTCTCTATTTTTTTAATAGAAATTGGTTATCTTAGGTGAGGTGGAGATCTCGGTCTATATTTACTATACGTATTTACTGTTTGCTTATTATGAACCTTTTTTAAATGTATTTTTTTAGACGTAACAATTAAAAAATGTTTGTGTTTTTTTTCTTTAGTTTTACAGATGTCTTTATTGGCTGGCCTGGCCAGGCACATGATGCCAGAGTGTTCGCTAACTCTCAGCTGTATGAGATTGCTGAGGACAAACATAGAAACATAGGGTGACATTCTATGGGATGAGAGTTTTTCCCACGTCAGTTTTTCGCCCATTATCGCACTTTTTTTAAATCGCATTTTTGCCTTGTATTCGCATATTTAATGAGGTGGGTGTTCCGGCAAGAAAAGTGCGATTGAGTGCGATAATGGGCGAATTTTCGGCATGAAAATGTGCAATTTTTAGGCATGAAAATGTGCGAATTTGAGATTATGTGCGATTTTGGGTTTGTATTAAAAAAAAAAATTGTGTGGGGTCCCCCCTCCTGAACATAACCAGCCCCGGGCTCATTGAGCCAGACCTGGTTCCAAAAATACGGGGGACAAAAAGTGTAGGGGTCCCCCGTATTTCTGAAACCAGCCCTGGACTCTTGGACCGGTCCTGGTTCCAAAAATACGGGGGACAAAAAATCTGGGGGTCCCCCGTATTTTGAAACCAGCACCGGGCTCCAACAGCCCGCAGTGTCATGCCACAGCCGAGGGACAATTTTTACATAAGGTCCCCCGGCCGTACCATGAGCACCGTGGCTGGTCAGCCTTGGACGGGGTACCTGGAGGAGTGGGGACCCTCCCAATAAAGGGGTCCCCCCCAGGCTTCACACATCCAGGGCTGAAGCCCGGGGCTGTCACCGGCGTCCCTGGCCAGTGGACGCCAGGCTGATGGGGTTAAATCTTTCAATCCTAACATTGCTTTATACAGGAGGACTACAAGTACCATTAATGGGCCCGCTGGGACTTGTAGTCCACCTGTAAAAAGAATGTTAAAAGAAAACACACACACAGAAAAGTAAAACTTTATTACATACACATACACACACATCTCACTTTTACACCCACATACTCACCGATCCAGGATCCAGCGCTGGTCTCCCTTCTGCTGCAGAGCTGGTCAGCCGCAAAAAAAAAACTCTCATTCCATAGAATGTCACCCATAGAATTTGATGGCATATAAGAAACACTTGGCCCATCTAGTCTGCCCCTTTTTTTAAACTGTTACCTCAAACCATAATAGATGCTTATTTCTTTGTAAGGATATCAAATTTTTCCTCAAAATTCCCTGGAATATTCCTCCCTCTAGTTTCAGTGCATGTCCTCGTGTTCTGTTGCTCCTCTTCCTGTGAATTATGTCTTCCTGTGAATTATGTACCTTGATAAAGCCCTTGATATATTTGAAAGTTTCTATCATGTCCCCCATTTCCCTTCTCTGCTCTAAAGTATACATATTAAGATCTTTTAGTCTTTCCTACGTATGGTCCGTCTCACCGTACATTTCCCATACGCAAGCAGTGAGCGAAAGTCTGCCCACAGAACAGCCGCCCACGGACGGTCACAAACATCGACAATGGGGAGTGGCGTACACTTGAGCGTACGCCACCGCGTACGGACGTATCTCCCTCTTAGCCACCGATACCTGGCGTACATCAGAGCGGACGCCAAAGTGCACGGACAGATCTCAGATTTTCACACTGACACCTTCCGTATATCTGAGCGTACGCCACAGTGCAAGTAGAAATTGAGTCCAAAAACATCCTTGTTGCTCTTAGATGTGGTTTATGTGTCTTTTTTTCCCATATAAAAAATTGGTATGTTTGTGCTACAGTGAAAAAGTTGACACACGTCGACTTCTGTGAATTGAGTGTCCTGCTTTTTAAAGTATACAAAAACACTTTCTTAATGGGTGTAGATGGTTATAAAATAACTACCTTGACATATATAAGCAGGTCTTAGAATAAATCTTACCTAAAATTAAACCAACCTTTGCATGTTGAAGTGTAGCAAGATATGCTTCCAATGTGTTTGAGGGCTGTGTGTGGCTTGCAGGTAGTGAAATAATGGTTTTCACTTAATAGCCTGCAGCATTGCTTATTACATTCAGGTGTATGTGTTTGAGTAGTAATCAGCGTTAATTAGCAGACCCAGGCGTCCGCTCTCATGCGGTATCTCTAGGGGTGGTCTGGAGCTATCTTTGGCGTCCGCCTGTTTTTGGTCCACAATGCACGGTGCGTTCGCCGATCGAGGCGGTTGTGGCACCGTGCATTTTTGTGCACACCCCCGTGTATGCACATGTTTACACCCAGTTTTCCTCATTATTCCGGCCGCTCCCATAAAAACGCCCACATGCCGCCCACAATGACTGTGCTCTTGCGGACAGGTTTTTTCGCACGGAGAGACCCGTTCGTGAGCGGTGTGAGGTCGTCGCACATGCGCATTTCGAAAGCTACGCATGCGCAGATGAAAAAAAAAACCCGATCCGCCCGTTTACGGTACCACCGTACCAAACAGAATAACCCCCTCAACTTTAGGGACCAGAGTTTTAAGTTAAAACATTGTTTTCATCTCCAGTATACAGTAGCTAAACCCTGCTCTGTGTTCTTTGTTCTCCAGTTTTTATTGCATAATTTAATACCACAGAAGCTTTTAAGATATTTCACATCACAGGAATGAATTTCTTTAAAATGAAGGGACACATTGTGTAATTTATATCCCTTCCTAATATTCCGTACGTGTTCTATAAGACGTTCCTTAAGCAAGCAGCCTGTTCTGCCTACATACTGGGCTCCACATACGCACTCTAGAACAGGGGTCCTCAAACTACGGCCCGCGGGCCAGATGCGGCCCGCTGAGGACTTTTATGCGGCCCGCCGGGTTTGCCGCTGCCCAAGCACTGGCGCAGCAATCACAGTCAGTAACTCTCACTTGCCTCAAAGCTGGGAGGATGGACGGGCAGGCTGGCTGGCGAATGGACGGGCGGGGGGCGTGGCCTGGGACGTCAGGGGAAGCAGAAGTGTCTGCTGGTCTGACACGTCTCCCTGCTTAAGCTTCTCCTATGCGTTTGATGTCATTACGTCACACGCTGGAGAGAGGAGAGTAGCTTCCAGAATCCAGAGAGAGGAGCCGGACGAGAAGCCAGCAGGGAGGGAGCAGTGGCACTGAGCAGACACTAATAGTGTCCCAGTCCACACACAGTCTACTCTTGACTGTTTTCTTATTGTTAGAGGTGTGTTTTTTTTATACTAAAATATTTAAAATGATATATATATGTATATATATATATGTACATATATATACTGTATATATGTACACTGCGCAGAATGCACTGTACATCCCCCACACCTGTCTGTTGTGGTGGCTGCCGTTACTGTGTACAATTGTTTCTGTTTTTACTATAGTCCGGCCCTCCAACAGTCTGAGGGACAGTGAACTGGCCCCCGATTTAAAAAGTTTGAGGACCCCTGCTCTAGAAGATAAACTACATTTTTAGTGCCACAGGTGATAAAATCCTTAATTACATATTCTTGATTTGTAATATTTGATTTAAACCTCGTAATTTTATTTTCTGTCTTACATACTTTGCCCATGGTGCATTGTCCGCACCGATAAAACCCTATAGATGTAATACGAGAGGGTCTTTTGTCGATTGGTATGGCATTACCAACATACTACGTAAGTTGTCCGCTCTTCTGTACACAAACTTAGGATGTGGACTTAAATAAGGTTTCAATGTAGGATCTTTAATTAAAACATTCCAGTGTTTTTTAATGATTTTCTCTATCATTTTATGTTGCGAAGTAAATTTAGTAATGAAAGTAATTTCCATTTCTTCAATGTCTCTACTTTTTTCTTTATTTTCCAACAATTAATTTCTAGAGCGATCCTTACTTTCTTTCAAAGATTTATCTAATAACGACGGACAGTAATTTTCTGTAAGAAACTGTTTTTCATTGTTAGAGATTGTTGATTGAACACATCCACGTTGGTGCAATTCTATCTTAATCTTTGGAATTGCCCTTTAGGAATACTACATGTCCAGTTTTTATGGTGGTTACTGTCGCACCCTATATATGAGTTGCAATCTGTAGGTTTAATAAAGTTTTTTCGTTTTAAATAGACCATTCTCAATATAGATTGTTAAATCTAAGAAATTCATTTCAGAACTACTAACTGTGAATGAGAGTTCAATATTATAAACATTATTATTCAAATGGGTACAAAAATCCTGTAGTGATTTGGTATCCCCACTCCACACAAACAGGATATTGTCTATGTAGCGGGTCCATAAGGCCAAGCTGGCAATCCAGGCATGTCCTGCCCATCCTCCTAGTGGGCCATGAACAAATATGCGTACCCCGCTGCCAGCTTTCCACACATAGCTGAACCCGCTACCTGAAGAAAGAACTCTCCTTCATACCAAAAATAATTGTTAGTAAGTACAAGGTTAATACCCTGGTGGGAAACCGCAACACTAGAACGTTATTTAAAAGATGAGATTATCCCTAGAGGTCTTAGATTTGAAAAACTACCGTCATTCACCACTGAAACAGAAAATTTTAAAAAAGAATGGCTTACCATTCTAGACAATTGTGCAAATTCACTAATGGAACTTATGGTACTTGTTTCCTAGAACGGCCACAACGATTTAGATCGTTGTGGTCGTAAGATAAAAAATCGGATCGATCGCATCGCATGCGATTTGGTCGCATACGATGCGACCGATCCGATCGACCGATTTTTCACCCGATTTTTTTTTTTTTTTCACCAGATTTGTTTAAATTGCCCCCCCAAATGTTAATAAGTGTGCTAGACCCCACGATAGACGTGAACCCGAAGCGTGGCGAGCGCAGCGAGCCCGCGAGGGGCGGCGGTGCGCGTCCTCCGACCTTTTCATTCCCCTACTATCCACTAGGGCGTGGAGTGAGAATATAATAGTGTGGCGAGCGCAGCGAGCCACCGAGCCCGAAGCGTGGCGAGCGCAGCGAGCCCCGCGAGGGGACGCGTCTAACTTCACAGGTATACGCGTCCCCTCGCGGGGCTCGCTGCGCTCGCCACGCTTCGGGCTCGGTGGCTCGCTGCGCTCGCCACACTATTATATTCTCACTCCACGCCCTAGTGGATAGTAGGGGAATGAAAAGGTCGGAGGACGCGCACCGCCGCCCCTCGCGGGCTCGCTGCGCTCGCCACGCTTCGGGTTCACGTCTATCGTGGGGTCATGGCGGGCACATAAAAAATGTGAAATGGGTCATATTGGCCCATTTCACCTTTTTTATCATTTTTCCCTATGTGAGATGGACTTAATCAAGTCCATCTCATCTTGTGCCATTATAATGGCACAAGACCGACCGATTTCAATGTTAAAAGATTTTTTAACATTGAAGTCTATGGAAAAATCGGGTCAATCGGTCGGTCGCATCGCGGCCGATTTTAATTGGTCGCGACCGACCGATTGACCCGATTTCTGTCAATCAAAGTGAAAAAATTGTAAAAAATCGGCCACATCGTGAGGATCGTGTCCCTTAATTAAGAGCCACGATCACTCACGATTGTGGCCGTTCTAGGAAACAAGTACCGAACTTATTATTAAAGATTATAAATTAAAATCCACTGAAACAGAAGTAGATGATTTATATACCCTCATTAAATCATATGCAAAATCGGCAGAATATAAAGAACTAGAGAAAGCTATTATGGTTAAAATAGAGAAGAATGATAAAGAACTAAAAAATATAAAAAATATCAAAGGGACATGAAAGACTGAAACAGGATATCAATATAAGTGGAAAGATAAAAATATCCTGTTAAATCCCAATTCCAAAGACTAAGGGGGGTATTCAATGTCTGTCGAGGGCTTTTAAAACGTTGTTTTTTTTTTCTCGGTCTGCTCGCTTTTTTTTTTTTACTCGACTTGGCGAGGTTAGCCCATTGGTGCGAGCTGTGGGCGTACAATTAATATTACATATAAGTTGAATGCTATGAACTATAACGGTACCGCGTAACATAGGTGCTACGCAGTGGACACCAAAATAGAGAAATCACAGCCCGGAACTGAGGAAGGGAAACAGAGCAGCAACGGGACTCAAGCTGTTGGCACAGGGGGGTGTTACGTGGGGCAAGTACCCGGCGAGCCTGTGCTGCACGCAGGACCCGGAAGAAGAAAACCCGGGGATCAGCATCAGGACAACAAGCTAACCCGGAGAAGAAGCCTGACTTCCAGCGCCGCGCGGTTAGGAACGGACTGCCCCGATGTATAAGGTACTCACGGCGGAAGGTGCACTGCGGGCGGGTCGGGATGTCAGCCCCACGCGACACCCCCCTGTGCCAACAGCTTGAGTCCCGATGCTGCTCTGTTTCCCTTCCTCAGTTCCGGGCAGTGATTTATCTATTTTGGAGTCCACTGCACAGCACCTATGTTACGTGGTACCATTAAAGTTCATTGCATTCAACTTATATGTAATCACAATTGTATTTGCATTTGTTTATAATAGAAGTGCCATTACCAAATAAAAGTGAGTATAAAAACATCATTACGTGCGTACATGACTTCTATATTATTCAGCACACTAACAGCACAGCTTCCCCTATATACTCTACATTGGGGCTAAAGAACACGGGCCACATTTAAAAAAGAAACAGCCTAAGGACAACACAGCACGCCAACAGATGAAGTCGAGTATCATATGCCCGAGTCCCGGCGAGCAGGGAAAAAAATCCAGAGCATTGAATAGAGTTCCCCTAAAGTCGAGCAAACAAACAGTGCAGTCTGCTCGACTAGGGGAGAAAACTAAGGCCCTTATTCTGATTGACGCGTACTTTTCCACATACTTTCGGATCGCGTCTTTACGGCGTCTGCGCATGCGTGGAGAACGCAACGCGCATGTGCCACGCCTTGACACCGTACCTGTTCGGGCAAATCCCGTACAAAACTGTTCACCGCAATCAGTCGGGAAATATGGGCGTATTATGGGCGTCATGCGGAATGACACATGGGCGTAGTTTCAAAGTGGGCAAAACGGGGCGGAAACATGGGCGGACACGGGGGAGTACACTTATGTTGGGGGGCGTGCATTCGGATACCACTCCGAATGCACGCGAACAAAAAGGGAAGAAATGTGCGGTGTCCAAAAGGCTAGTATTGCTTAGCGGACACCACTCGTTCCTGCGGTAGGCGAACGGACCGCCTAATGACTACAAGCATTAACACCTGAACCCAATAGAATCGACTCCTTTACTCATTACTCACTAATAGGACGCTTGTCAGTGCTTTAATTGAAACCATTGCACTTCAATTGCTGTAAGGGTTAATGTGTGCAATGCATGTGTTAGGCATGCTTGTAAGGATATATTGGCATCTAATTGATTCCAATTCCAAATAAGCATTTTTGTATGAGGATAGGTAATTGAATAAGTGGGTCATGTGATGTATTGCAGAATAGACATAATAGTGGGTTGTTTGGCGTAAATACACCGCTTACGTGCGGAAGCACCGCTTGCCTCCCGTTCGGATGCGGTATTCCCGTGCATACTCTGTAATACTCTGTAATACCGTGCAGAATCGGAGTGATTCTCCCGCACACGCATGGTTTGTATGTCGTCCGTAAACACGCCCTGTTCTTAAAGAGTGAGTCCGTCCGAATGCAGAGGACACGTGGGCGTTTCTACGGACGATGGCCGCACGCGGCAGCACACCGTGGCGTGCAGACCGCACCGTAAGAATTCGGGAATATCCGCACCGATCAGAATAAGGGCCTAAATCTCGACTGGGGAGCAAAAAAAAAAAAAAAAAAAAAAAAATTCACCAGGCGAGAAATACACAACATTGAATATGCGAGCAAATAAAAAATAACCAAATTCGGGCGAGCTAGCCATCAAGCTCGACAAACAGCAAACCTCGACTGACATTGAATACCCCCGACGGAATTGCACCGATGTGGATGTGTTCAATCAACAAGCTCTAACAATGAAAAACAGTTTCTTAAAAAGGGTTACTGTCCGTCGTTAGTAGATAAATCTTTGAAAGAAAGTCAGGATCGCTCTAGAAATGACTTGTTGGAAAATAAAGAAAAAAGTAGAGACATTGAAGAAACGTAAATTACTTTCATTACTGAACTTACTTCGCAACATAAAATGATAGAGAAAATCATTATAAAACACTAAGTGTTTTAATTAAAGATCCCACATTGAAGCCTTATTTGGGTCCACATCCTAAGTTTGTGTACAAAAGAGCGGACAACTTACGTAGTATGTTGGTAAAAGTGCCATACCAATTGACAAAAGACCCTCTTGTATTACATCTAAAGGGTTTTATCGGTGCGGACAATGCACCATAGGCGCCGAAACCGTGGGTGCTCCGGGGCCTGAGCACCCATTGAAAGCGAGGAGCACCCACTTTTCACGGCCGGAGCTCACCCGCTGCTCACCATCAGGCATCCGGGCAGCGCCGCAGCAGGGTTCCAGCAGCAGAAATGCTATCAGCAGCGGGGGTCCCTGAGGCGGATAGGAACTAGTAGCGGTATTAATACCGCTGTTAGGTCACATCTTCCGCAGGGACCCTCGCTGCTGAAGGCATATCCGCTGCTAAGACCCCGCTGCGGCGCAGCTAGGATCACCGCCTACCTCCATCCAGAACAAGGGGGGAGGGAGTGTCTGTGGTAGCCCATTGCAGGGCCACACCCCTTGAGCCCCCCCTTGGGCACCCACCAGCAAAGATATAAGTCGGCGTCCCTGTAATGCACCTTCTGCAAAGTATGTAAAACAGAAAGTAAAATTACGAGGTTTAAATCCAATATTACGAATCGAGAATATGTTATTAAGGATTATATCACCTGTTGCACTAAAAATGTTGTGTATCTTCTAGAGTGTGTAACAGGACACATGCGTAAGGAACGTCTTATAGAACACGTACGGAATATTAGGAAGGGATATGAATTACACAACGTGTCCCTTCATTATAAAGAAATTCATTCCTGTGATGTGAAATATCTTAAAAGCTTCTGTGGTATTAAATTATGCAATAAAAACTGGAGAACCAAGAACAGAGGGCAGGATTTAGCTAAACTGGAGATGAAAACAATATTTTAACTTAAAACTCTGGTCCCTAAAGGCCTGAATGTAGATTTTGAGTATAAGTTGTTCATCTAACTCCAGATAATGTTTATTTTAGGTATTGATTTAATCTAAATGTCACTAATATTGTGTTTTATTTTGTCTGTTTGTCTGTTTTTTGATACCCGGCTCCATATACGATAAATTGATGTACAGTATGCCTTTTCAAAAAGTATTTTTTAAAATGTTATCTCATTTTTGATGTACTGTTAAAAATTGCTGCCGACATATATGCGGCGAATGTCATATTGTACAATGTACTGCATAATATTATTGCATTCCCCTGCTTTTTTAGTGTTTTATACATTATAAAAATATATTATATATTATTGGCCAAATATTCAGAGCCGCTAATATAATTTTATTAGTATGTGAGAGCTGGGTTCTTAGGTTATTCATGTCATTGGTGGAAACCCGATCACGTGACAAGATCTTCGGGCTTAAATCCTGGACTCGAAGTGAGAGCAGCACGTCTTGATAAAGGAGCAATTCGAAACGCGTTGACGTCAGTGGTGTGACCACTGGCACACCTCATACCAACGTCTTTTCATATGGATGCCGGTACCAGCTTGTGAGTTAACTGATCCAAGCATCTGCAGTGCCGCGGACGTGATTGTTACATTGACTTACCAGACGGGACATCGTGCTCCGCTTGTCTATGGTTCCTGTGTGTATGTGAATACATTTTGAATAAATTCTGTGTTTTTACATTTTATGTTGGATCCTGATTTAAAGAAACTGCTACAGGAACGCGTGTTAGAAATTGAAAGTAAGTTGCATCCATTTATGTGGTACTCTGTTGGAAACCATAGAGGAAGTAGAAAATTAAAGACACCTTTCAGTGTATTCGAGATAGAAACCTGAAGTAAGTGTTGGTCCATATTGGGAGAATATCATACCTACCTGCTAAAGAAACTGCTATGTGAACAAGAGACAGAACTTAAAAGTAAGTGAGGTTTCATTAGCCCACTGACTACATCACCTGTCTCCTGATCTCCTGCTCACAAGCAAGTTTCAGTTTATGCGCTGTTGTGACTATTAACGATATATCGATGTCTGGAGAGCACACCCCACTACCTACATACGATTTCCATATAGACAAGACCATTCTTTACTGCCAACAGATAGGCTCTAAGCCGCAGCCCCGCCACCACAAAGAATGCACAGCACTATTAACTTAACCAACTAAACAAATCCTCCAGAAAAATGGCCATTCCCTCTGGACTCAAATGGACACCTTTCAGCCTATACAGGCTGTCCCGCTTAAACACAATGCCATTATGGCAGATGACGCCACCCCCCATTTGCCAACAAGTAATGCTGAACCGCAGCATTGACTTTCCTACGGGCGCCTTCCATGCAAGGACCAGACCTGGTGTGCCTCCAAACCCTCCTGGGAATCAATGAGGACCATACTGAGTAGCGTCTGCACCATAATATGCAGGTCCCTGATTATAATGGACCGCAGCTCCAATGGAGTGCAATGGCCTACATCATTGCCAGTTTCAAGGGGAAAAGGGAAGTGGGATGTATCCGCACTGGCGGGTGCTATAGGACCAGTTGGCCCCAAGTGAGACGATCTTATCTATAAGGCTCAGAGGGGGTGCAGCAAAAGACAATAAATGTTACAGTAGAGAAAAGGGGACAGGGAAGAATGTCTTTTTTGTTGGCGAACAAATGTAGATTAAGAGAGTTGTATAACTTTAAAATTACAATATTTTAATAAGTAGTATTTAAAATAGGTACTGTCCAATGAGTGAAATATCACAAATATATGAAAAAGATTTTGGTTTCTTATCTTTTTGAATTCGTATTAATACTTTAATTTTTATTATGTTTTCTAATAAAACTTGTTTTTGGTTGTCAGTGTCCTTTTATTCGCCAGGGAATTGTAATGATTCTCTAGAAGAGTTATTGCAATGTCAGCATTTGGTACTTTTTGTAATCATGCAGTCTTTCATAGATCACCCTTCCCTTTGGGAGTCTTGTCCCACTGTGATGCTGTCGTATATTTCTATTTATTGTTTTTCTTACTTCTTTGAAAGGCTTAATAAATCAATGTGTTATTCTTCAATTTGTGTCCTTTGTGTTTTATTGTTTCTTACACATTTTAGTTATAGTAGGTGATTGAGTTGCATAACCTTCAGTTTACACTGTCATATATAGTTACTGCACCGTGTGCTGCTGCTTTTTAATATTGGGTAATAAGTAATTGCGTATGTGTATCATACAGATTGCTGACTTGTTATTATTGTCAGTGTCACCCAGGCAATAGACCACTTAGAATGGGTTTTATTATTCTCAAATAGAAATTTATTGCACAGGATTAACACTCATAAACACTTGTCTTTTTTAGTGTGAACAATCCTGGCTCAATTATAAGTTCATATATTGCCAGTGTATTGTGGTATCCACACTCACTTAGGTTTGTTGTACCTGTTTATCGTGCCTCCGATTCAATGCTTTATGCTTAGTATCGGTTACAATTGTATTTAACTTCCTTCTATAGCAGTGCGTTACATTCGCTCTGCCGGCTGTACCAACGCAGCCGGAGAAGCGGCTGCAGGAACAATATTGACCTCTATACTGAGTGGTCTGTTGCCTGGGTGACACTGACAATGATAACAAGTCGGCAATCTGTATGATACACATACGCAATTACTTATTACCCAATATTGAAAAGCAGCAGCACACGGTGCAGTAACTATATATGACTGTGTAAACTGGAGGTTATGCAACTCAATCACCTACTATAACTAAAATGTGTAAGAAACAATAAAACACGAAGGACACAAATTGAAGAATAACACATTGATTTATTAAGCCTTTCAAAGAAGTAAGAAAAACAATAAATAGAAATATACGACAGCATCACAGTGGGAGAAGACTCCCAAAGGGAAGGGTGATCTATGAAAGACTGCATGATTACAAAAAGTACCAAATGATGACATTGCAATAACTCTTCTAGAGAATCATTACAATTCCCTGGCGAATAAAAGGACACTGGCGACCAAAAACAAGTTTTATTAGAAAACATAATAAAAATTAAAGTATTAATACGTATTCAAAAAGATAAGAAACCAAAATCTTTTTCATATATTTGTGATATTTCACTCATTGGACAGTACCTATTTTAAATACTACTTATTAAAATATTATAATTTTAAAGTTATACAACTCTCTCAATCTACCTTTGTGTGCCAACAAAAAAGACATTCTTCCCTGTCCCCTTTTCTCTAAATCATTGCCACCCAGATGCAGTATAAGCACTTCAGGGATCCCAAAGTCCCGCAATGATGATATAAAACAGGCCCTGCAAGGCATTTCAATGCATCCCATGCACACCTATCCATCTGACCCGCTGAGCCTGAGGACGGACACTCACAGCCAAGACCCCACAAGACCTTGAAGCCCAGTGCAAAAATGAGTGACCCATCACCCACACCATCTTGGCATCCCGATGACCTGTGGGACTGTGTTTGGGGCGCTGGGCTCTTTGGGCTGCTGTTGCTGGGCTGCTCCATGGCATCATATCGTATACTTTCAATCACCCCTTTAGTTTGTTTAATATATATGTAGCACCCTTCACATTTATTATTACTTCTTACCTAGGTAAGTCCTATCACATATAATTTCCCCTATCCCTTTTACTATCACTTTAATTTCACACTAATGTGATGCCATGGGGTGGTTCTGCTGGGCTGGCCTGGGGGGCCCTGTGCCCTGGACCTGTCCCAGAGTAGTGTTAGGGACTTGTCCTATTGAGGTAACCTGGATGCGGTGGACAAGCCCATACTAATGGCCATTACTATGCTAATAACCTCAAATGCAATATAGCAAGATATTAAAAGGTCTAGCATATATATTTAGTGTGCACCTGCAAACTCCTCCTCCTGCTTGCTGCACTACAAGTCTCAGCAGGTAGCACCTCATATGTCCAGGGTGTGCAATTTAGGGCCCCTCCCCCTGCATTCCGATGACCTGCAAGATGTAAGTAAACAGGTTACCACGAATGATATCGTCAAACATGCAACACTCACATACACACCAGAGGGGAAAAGAGGAAAAAGGACCATGGCTGACCGGACCTTGAGGCACACTGCACAGAAATCCCCCTAAGTAAACTAACAAGCACGCCATGTCAGATTGTAATTAGGCTGAAATGTGCCCCCGGGGAAAGTGGACCACCTCAAGACCCCTGCAGTAGAGAGACGAGTACTTATGCGTCCAGTGGGAACATGGTCAGGCAGGAGGACAGATAAACCAGGCTGAATGTATCTGCAGAATGCTGCAGAGCACCATCGACCCAGAGACTGAATCTTTGCATCGGAGTGGCCTGCCGCAGCAGCATTTCCGAAGTGAGTACCAAACTCCCTCGGATCCAGGCCAAGCGAGCCCAATGCCCACCCCAAGATGTGGCAAACGCGATACTTTGTCAGCAATGTCCAGATGCATCAAGCACGCTCCAGGCAGGTCGGGCCGCACCAGTGCAAAGGCACTTGCTATTTCCACTGGGCAGATCCCTTTTTACCGAGCATGGTCGCAACGACAGTCAGCGACCTCTACCTGCCTGGTTCGTCTTGGAATGATGCAAATGGCATCACAACATACAACGGAGGAGGTCAATGCTTTGTGGGGGCAACCAGCTCGCCGACCCTGAAGGCCCCATGGTACGCCATGGCATACACCAGACAGAAGAGCCAAATTTAGTAATCTGAGTGGCATATGTCCCTTATAGCCCCCAGAAGCGGGGGCAAGAGGGAGATATCAATCGGATGCCTGCTGTCGGGAGCCACAGGTGCAGCGCGCTGCCAACCCCGCAAAGCCCGAGACACAATAAAAGACAGAGCCGGGTCCTCTTTCTCCATCGCCACCGAGTGGCCTCCGGAGTACAAACTCCACACAAAAGCCAACGTGACCTCCCGAGGAGTCTTACCTGCCTGAGGGGCGGACAGTCTGAACTGCTCCCATTCAAGCCAGCTGGCCTGATAGCATCCGAGGGGCAATAGCCCGCATGGCTAGTTCCTCCGTGACGACCTGATCCCCTGCCAAACATAATGAAGACAGGGCTTACCAACCAAGTCCGCCCCCGGATCCAGAGACCAACCTAACCCAGTCTCCCCTGGACAGGGCATCGTCAATCGAGTTGTCAACACCGGAAACATGTCTGGCAACAAATTGCAAGTTAACCCGCAGGCAGCGCAGCACTAAACGTGTGAGCAGATGCACCACCGGCAGCGAGGACAAGCTCTGATGATTAATGGCCTGCACTACCCCCAGGTTATTACACCAGAAGACGCTGCAGGCGTCGCGCAACCTTTCACCCCACAGCTCCATAGCCATCATGATCGGAAAGAGTTCCAGCAGCAGCAGGTTTTAGTGAGACCTTCCCTGACCCAATCCCTCCGGCCAGGTGATGGCACACCATGAGCCATGCAGGAAAGTCCTAAAGCCCACCCCCAACCCCCCCCCCCCCCGCAGCATAGGTGAAAAGTTGCACTTCCCCACTGCTCCGAGAGGGGCCAGGCCAGATCCGGACCCCATTAAACTGCATGATGAACACCACCCACCCCCGCAAGTTGCACTTCAATTCTGCAGTCAAACGCACAAAGAACTGTGGCCTAATGCTGCCCGCCATGGTGCCCTCGAGCTTTCAACAGAAAACTAGCCCCATGGGGATGACCCTGCAAGCAAAGTGGAACAATCCCAAAAGGGACTGCAGCTGGCGCACCCTAAGCTTGCCAGAGACCAGAGACTGTGTGATTGCCCCTTGTAGCCATATGAGCTTATCAATGAGCAAGTGTCAGCATCCAGCAACCATATCAATTTTGATGCCCAAGATGGAGAGGCTCGTGACTGGCCCCTCCATCCTGTCCACCGCTATCGGGACCCCGAAATGGTTAAACAGCTGCTGCATCTCACCCAGCAGAGCCCTGCACCGCGGGGAATCAGCCGGGCCTACGCAGAGGAAGTCGTCCAAATAATGAGTGACCCCGTTTCGCCTGAGCTCTGCATGATGCACCAATGCAAGAAGCTGCTAAAGCATTCAAAGTACGCACAGGACAACAGAACATCCTATGGGCAAACATCTGTCCAAGTAGACTCCCGTGGGCAACTTGAAGCCCTGTATATCAGAATGAGTCAGGATGCAAACGGAAGGATGACTCAATGTCGAACTTTGCCAGCAGCACCCCTTTATCGTAGCCCCGCACGATCACCAGCGCCTCCTCAAAGGACTGGTACCGCACATGACACAACTCCGCTGGAATCGCACCTTTTATGGACATTCCAGGAGGGTAAGACAGGTTCTGAATAAGGTGAAACTTTCCCGCCTCCTTCTTAGGAATGACATCCACAGGGTATAGGATCAAATCCTGCACCAGAAGGACAGGAAAAGGACCCACCATCCTGCCCAAGGCCACTTCCCTGGACAATTTTTCCAAAACCACATCCGGCATCTCAATCGTGGATTTTAGGTTCCTAAGGGACTCGATTGTAAACTCTCCCACTATGGGAAGGCGAAATCCAGCCCTGAAACCAAGAAAATTTGCTGCAAATTAACCAAGTGGGGGCCTCAGCATTTTGAGCATAAGTGTTTAAACCTACGTTGCGAGCCTGCTGTGCAACCGATCCCGTTAAAGGCAAAACATCTCCCAGCAGATGTCCCCCACAGCGGACGAAGGGGCTCTGCGGGGGGTGACAGGTGCGGCAGGCAGGCACTGCTGGCATGGCAGACGGGACGGGCGAAGCCAACTGCTTCAGCCCCATCAAAATCTCCACGTCCTTGCACACGAAGTCCATGATGTCAGAACCCGACTGCTTGTGACAGAATTCCTCGTCATAGAACTGCCACAACATGCCCCCATCAGCCACGAACATTGCGTGCATCATATGCATATATATAAAAAGTGAGTGTTTTGATTTGCACTGCATTTCAGTGATTATTTATTACATGAATGTGTGACACTTGCAAAAATGAAATCCTTTGGAGATACAGATGTGTTTAGTTACAACTTTGTGGCGATGCCAGGTTTGGCAATGGAAATCTTTGGCCCCTGTACTCTGATATCATGCCCATGCCCCCCCCCCCCCAATCCCAGACCCACACAACCCTCTTCTGCATGCTCTGGAATACCATAATTGTGAAGATTGGGGGAGACATACAATATTGGGTAAGTGGCATGGTAGAAGTGGAATTAGAGTTGCCTCTTAATATTGCATATGAT
Organism: Crinia signifera; assembly: GCF_055691185.1. Classification (NCBI taxonomy): domain Eukaryota; kingdom Metazoa; phylum Chordata; class Amphibia; order Anura; family Myobatrachidae; genus Crinia; species Crinia signifera. The sequence continues at coordinate 151,149,307 of NC_139217.1, forward strand.
AGTTTGATATCTGATGCATGATCATTTTAATTGAAAGATATACTAGCGTTTTATTGTAGAGAATCACACAGGGAACCATAAAAACTACAGGACACAAAAAAAAATTATTAGTATTTTGAAAACACAACTTTAATAGAACATCCGCTTACAGATATACAAAATAATACAACTCACTGCAATACAGAAAAGGAATAAAATCTGTAATATTTAACAAACAATGTGATAAATAACTTTAAAACATCAATATTTTGCTCTTTCTAAAGGCCAAAATAAATTACTCCCTATGCATTTAAAGTTATGAGTCTTGTTAGTTTCAAGGAAGCAAAAACTTTTATAACATCAGTGAAATCAATATTCCGTGCTATTTCATGTTCAATACAAAGCAATGCTTAACCATTTAAGAAGCTTTCAAGCATGGTTGCTCACAGGTGTTTTTTTTTTTATAATGGCAAGTTTGCTGAATACTCGCTCCCCTTCTGCAACTGGAAGAGTGGAAGAGCGCAGAAGATTCTTAATACAACACACACGTCTCAGAAAATGTCACAACTGCAGCTTCTAAATTGTATTCAGCAGTGAAAGAGGGCCAGGGATATGTTCTCCAAATGTCGCTTTGAAGATACTATTACGGTGTATTATTTTGTTCTCTAAACTGGAAATATGGTCATCTGGATACTGGTCTAGCAGTTTTTTGCACTGTTGATGGGTTTCACCTTTACTCAGGATGTTAGCGTCTCGGACGCTTGGCTGCCGCGGGCCGGTGCACAGAGGGTGCACACGGCACTTCCGCCCGGCTCAGCCGAGCGTCCGTCACTTCCGCCAGGCGGAGTGACGCAACTTCCGCCCGGCGAGGACACGCTGCACCCAACTCCCGGCGTTCCCCTGCAGCCGCTCAGCGGTTGCCTGGCAACAGGGGACGCCGGGAATCGCGCGCCCGGCCATCCTGACTGATCTATCTTCCGGAGGCCGGCCCTGCAAGGCGGCACCATGATTGGCTGCACCATTCCTCTTAAGGAATGGACACAGACAACATGGCGCTGGTTATAGCTTTCAGCTACTGCTGGTCCTGCTCCCAGCTTGGTTCTTGGTTCTCCTGAGTCCGTGCTGCAGCATTCTGGTTCTCATCTCCCCAGTATACCCAGTTCCACATCCTGGGTTCACGTGAGTGCTCCAGTGGAGCCTGGTTCTTGTTATTCTTTCTGTTTAGGCAGATTGCACTATTTTCAGTTTCCTTATTCTTAGGCAGGTTGCCTTTGATTTCTGTTATTTTTCTTATTGGGCATATTGCCGGTGTATTTACTTTCTGGCTGGGTATCAGTCTTTTTCCCTCAGCCCTACTGGTCTCCGTCATCAGTAGGGACTGCAGGGATTCCTATTCTTTTTCCCTTAGGGGATTCCTGTCAGGCAGGACACTGCTCCTTAGTTAGGATTGTTGCTTTGGAGAATACAGTGTTTTGTGTTATTGGGTATTCCCCGTACCCCCTTTTTGTGTTTGCGACTGGGTCGCGTTCCCTGTGCTTTGGCCTGGTGCCGGTAGACAAGGTGTCTTTTACAGTTAGGCCCAGTAGTTAGATCTGCCTCTTGAGCATACCTCTGGCGATCGCTGGCCCTTTGTCCCTCACACAAGACCTAGCTGCATTGGGGTTGGAGCGGGCCTAACTCGCTCCTTCGGACGCGGCAGCCACAGGTGAACACTAGCACTCGCAGGGGCTTGACATCTGCCAGAGGTACTCAACAGAGTGAGTGTAGGGTGCGCTGTGGCCGTCCTAACCGGCGGTCCCGGATACGGGCTCACGCCTGATGTTCTGTACCCAGCCTTCCAGCGTAACACAGGACATGGAAATTTAGAAGTGAAAACAAGTTTGTGGTGAGGTCCATGTGTGAGTTCTGATATAATGGAATCCATTATTAATAAGATCTCTGTCCTATGGAGGGACAGTGGCAAATGTTTCTCTGGGCTGTTTAAGCTTTGTATGGTCATTAAATTCATCAGCAACAGTTTTGGCTTCAGAGAGTGGACATTATTCTCTTAGGGAACAATAGGTTATTTATGTTTGCGGCTGTAATTTCAAGTCTTATGGCCCTTGACTGAAGAATTACATCAAAACTTTCTAGAATCTCAACCCACATGGCTGCCATTATCACGGCCTTGAAACTTGAAAATATCTACGTAAACCCCCTAGTTCAGAGTTAGCAGTATGGGTATGTTCTTTCCTTTTGGTGGCAATCAATTCATCTAATGCTTCGATAACACTGGGAAGGTGTCGAGCAACTGGGCAACCTCCATCTGTCAGGGCAACTCTGGGGAGGATCCAGAAGAAAATAACAGGGGGGCACCATAAAAGTGGATGAGAAGGTTTGAGGGGGTTTGTGGTGCCAGGATGCATGCTCTCTAAGAGAGTGGAGAGAAGAGTGGAGAGAGAGAGATGGACAGCAGAGAGAGAGGACCACGGAGAGATTAAAGAGCAGAGAGAGAGAGATAGGAGAGTGGAGGGAAGGACAGTGAAGAAAAAGAAAGACAGCGGAGAGAGAAAAGGACAGAGGAGGGACATCTGCAACTGTTTCTCTGGGCTGTTTACGCTTTGTATGGACATATTCAATTTATCAGCAACAATTTTGGCTTCGGAGAGTGACCATTATTCTCTAAGGGATTTTATTCCTAACATTAGGTCATTTATGTTTGTGGCTGTAATTTCAAGTGTTATGGCCCTTGACTGAAGAATTACATCAAAACTTTCTAGAACCTCAACCCACATGGCAGCCATTAGCACAGCCAAACTAGAAAATATCTACATAAACCCCCTAGTTCAGAATAAGCATCATGGGTATGTTCTTTCCTTTTGGTGGCAATCAATTCATCTAATGCTTCGATAACACTGGGAAGGTGTCGAGCAACTGGGCAAATCTCTCCTATTTAGATCTTTAATGGGTGTCACTCAGGGCCGGCCTTAGGCATAGGCAAACTAGGCAATTGCCTAGGGCATTTGGAATGCCTAGGGGCATCAGCAGCTTCTGCTGATTAAAATGATATGCAGCATGCCTATATTCTGTGTGTGAGTGAGGCTGTATTTGCATATGAAATAGTGTATTCATGGAAATCACTGTAACATAGCATTCCGTATGCAGGTACAGCCATAGTCGCACATAAAATATAGGCATGCCGCATATCATTTTAATCATCAGAAGCGCCTTGTGTGTGCTGGTCACAACAATGCAAATAAGACGAATTTTCAGCAAAAAATGCACCCAACGTTAGCAGAACTGGCCAGGAGCAGCATGGCCTATTGAGACAAGATGTATGAGGAAACATCTGTATCCAAGCAGAGGCAGAGGTTACAGTGTTAGTGGCTGTGTGAGTGCTGTCTGCGGGTGGGTTGGTTGTGCAATAGTGTTCGCATAAGTGTAAGGGGCATTATGTGTGTCATGTATAAATGCATTAATAATGTGCGACATATGTGTAACAGGCATTATGTGTGTCATGTGTATAAGGGCATTAATAATGTGCAACATATGTGTAAGGGGCATTATGTGTGTCATTATGTGTATGAAGGGCATTAATAAAGGTTGGCATAATGTGTAAGGGGCATTATGGTTATAAGGACATTAATAAGGGGCATTACTGTGTGGTATTATCAGGGGTGCCGAGAGAAAGGGGTAGGGGGTACAAATTACCCAGGCCAAAGTCTGATGGGAGGGCCCAGTGGGGGCCCCGGCCCCTTCCCCTTAAGTGACAGCAGCAGCTGCAGCTCTTTTGCTCTGCCTAGCACACACTGCTTTGTGCTGAGTTGCAGTGTGGCCATGGAGGTGGTTAAAATACACTATTTTCTCAGGATTTTTTTCTAAGGGTATAATGTGAATAATGTGAGGAGTAATGTATATAACTAGGTAAAGTGGTACTACAGTGCAATGTAACGTGAATAAAGGACACCATCGCATGATATAATGTGAATAAAGTTGCACTACTGTGTGGCATAATTTGAACTGGGGGTAATATTGTGTGGCCATGCCCCTTCCCAGTAAGAACACACCCCTGTTTGAGCTGCGCACCAAATGTGTGCACTGTTTCTATTCAAAATATTGCGGGTAGGAGCACCAAAATGATGACTGCTATGATGAGGGTTGATGGTGCTGGGAAAGGGGAGCAGAGTCAGAGGCGGAACTAGTGGTGGTGCTAGGGGGCACCAGCCAAAATCTTGCCTAGGGCGTCATTTAGGCTAGGGCCGGCTCTGGTGTCACTTTGACTATGTAGAGTACATTCTGTTTTTTCGGTGATCAACCCCCATCTGTCAGGGATACTACTAAACAGACGCGATAAACATATCCAAGAAAGTAATTGCTTAGTGGCAGCATGATGAAGCATGCACACCAACAAGATTTAGAGAGTGTGCAGTGCATGGTGAATAAAATGCTATTGGATGTTTTTTTTTTTTTTTTTAACACGTGCCTGAACACCTTTTAACTTTTGCAGACTTGTTACTGCCATTATAATAGCCTTGTCCTCTGCAATCAGCTATGTTTATGCCATGGCACTGAAGTCTTCTTTAAATCTTCTCTGCAATTTCCATCCAAGCTTTTTGTAAGAAATAAAAAAAACTCAATACACCTTTCTTGTATGAACCTTTGCCTTGTTTCTGAATTTTTATGAATGTAGTACAAAATCAGGACATTTTGCTTAATTTGAGCTGGGTCAGGAGCTGCATCACATATCAGATAAAAAAAAAGACACGTCTCTTAATAAAAAAAAAAACAGAGTTTCATGTGACATGTGGAGGGCTTGAAGTCGTTTAACACAGTCTTGGCTCTTTTTTAAGTGTTCTTCTAGCAAATAGTTATAGTTAGAAACTAACTCAAGGTAGCCTAGAAAGCTGCCATTGGTTAAATCTCCTATTTTACCTGTGATGCCTCGGAATGCTTGACCACGTGAGCTTAAGTGAATGGGGACATAGAGAAAATGTTTCAATATAAATATCAACTTATTTTTTTGTAGTTGAATTCAATTGCTCTACTCTCTCCCATAACAGCATGTTCAAGTGTTCTCCACTGCAAATAAAACTGCTCGTGTTGAAGACTGCTCTCATTCTCTGGAAGTCTGTAAAGTTTCCGCGAATTTCTGTTTCATAGGATTAAAACCTTCTTCTGTGGCAATGGAGCTTACATTACGTTTAGCCTGAGAAGCAGATGTAAACAGTCATCATGGGGCACAGCATAAGGTATTGTTTGCTAGAGTTGGAAATAGCCAAACTCTGGTTGACTTCTCTCATCCACTTTGTGTACATGTGGGGAGTAGATATAAATAGATAGAAATAAATTACCATCAACATTTGTAGGCAACTGGCCAACCATTTCTTTTAGTTTTGCTTCAGAGTTTAGACCAAATTTCACAATGACTTGCTGGTCATTGTCTGTAAGCACTTGAGTACATTTACCTGGAACCTTTGGGTTAAATGTGTGCTTCTGGTCCACATCCAGCTCCATATTGCTTGGACCATGCATTGTTTCTTTAGGAAGGAGAGGTACATCCCTGGAAGGAATTTGCAGGATGGCTGAACTTGAAATAGATGCTTCACAAATTGCATTTAGTTCATCCCGTGAATCTATCGAGTCTTAAATGAATTCTCAAAATTTACAAACACTTTATCAGACTTTAGTGTCTCCTGTTCATCAGTCTTCTGTCTCTTCTCAGAATACATAAAAATGATATTTTTCTTCTTAAGGTCTTCAGCTCTCTTTTCATTGTTTTTTTTTCTTCCTTTTTTGGGCCACAGATTTATATTGATTCAGTCTTAGTACAGCCAGTGGTGGAACTACAGCTGGTGCAGCCAGTGCAGTGCTCTGTGACCTTCAACAATGAAAAGGCCCACTGCTGGCATTTTTATACTCCACAGTGCATCCTCCACAGCCACAGCTTTCTTTGTCCTGCTTGTGCAGTGCTGATTGCAAGGTCTTCTAACTATGGGCCTGATTCAGAGATCCCTGCAGAAGTGCAGATATCGTTATTAAGCAACTTCCACACTTCTGCAATTTCCTTGCCGGAGTGTTCATGCTCGAACGCTGAAACAAAATCACAGTTACAGTGCTGTGGCAGGGACAGCAAGGTGATGTTGCAAGGAAAGGATGAGGTGTTTTGTGGGAGCAGTCTGGACAACAAAAGCGTGTCCAGACTGTCATGAGGAGAGTTCTGCGGTGGCTGCGTGATGTCACATGCGACTGCTGCGACCCGGAACATAGCCAGATTGTGCCTAGATTTGCAGCTAGACTGTGCCGCCAGGGGGCAGATGTTGATGTGCGAGTGCTTTGCTGTGTAATTTTACAGGCACATTACAGGGAGGGAGCCGGTGAGTGGGGCGGCCTTGCTTTGTGCTGGGTGGCCCCTCTAGCACCGGGAGTTGCCGTCTTGCAAATTAAAAAAAAAATGCAACTACAGTACAGCAAGTCTGAATCAGGTATTGAAGTACATTTATTTATATATGCAAAGTCTATCTAATTTATTTCATTTCGCACGCAACCAATAATTGAATGTCCAGATTTATAATCAATGAATATTATTTATGAATGTAAACTGATGAAACTGTATCATGGATTACAAAATATAACAATACAGGTATTTATACATAATAACGATTATTATTCTCCAGCATCCTTAAATGAAGCTAACCTCAGTGTTATATACTGTGTATGCGAATTACAGTGAGGCATTGACACAGGCCCTATGGGGAACAAGGACATAGCCTCCAACTACCAATGATCATACCACCCAACTGTCCCGCTTAACACGGGAATGTCCTGGTATTTGGGGATATTCCCGCGTCCCGCGGTGGGGGGGGGGAAGCAGTTGGGAGTCATCCCCCAACTCCCCCATCTTAAAGAGAATAGGTCTATTCAGCGGCGCAGAGCGGCAAAAAACCGGGGCACAGCCTTAGGACGTGTCATCCCAGGAGGCCACGCCCCCTTTCCATAGGCCATGCCCCCTTTGCTGAGCACCTGTCCCGACCCAGCAGGACATAAAGTTGGGAGGTATGCAATGATCACTACCTCCCACCAGATCCCCTTTCCTATGTAGGACAGTGGGAGCATCGGTATTCTGCTGCCTGTAGCCATACACACTTTCAGTGCTTACTTTGTAGCAGGGGAAGGGGGTGAGAACGCACACTCCTGCATTGTTATGCTATTCCATAAGTTACATTTAGGATAAACACTGTGGTGGATGGGACACAGCTATAGGCACTCATGGCCAGGCACCGGAGCACACCAGGCGGGAAGGGGGTGGGTGAAGCGGCATCGGGAGATGCGTCTTGCTCCACGGGGGGAGAGGAGGCCAGCGGACAGCGGCGGGAGAATGATGCGTTGCTCCATGGGGGGGGGGAGGAAGAGAGAGAGGGACTGGAGCAGCGTCTCACTCCGTGGGGGGGGGGGTAAGTGGGCGGCAGCGTGAGATGCGTTGCTCCATGGGGGGAAGGGAAGGAAGAGAGAGGGACTGGAGCAGTGTCTCGCTCCAGGGGGGTGTGTTTGAGATGCAGGGATGCACCGCAGCGTCCCTCCACAGGGGCACTAAAGGTGCCCATACACACTGCGAGAATCGCATACGTTATTTGCTAGATCACATCGCACGGCGTGCATGCAATGTGTGTGCGATGCGATCTGAAAGCAGTACAAAAAGTAGGTCTAGCACATACTTTTTGTACTGTGCGATGCCCGCAGGAGCGCACATCGCATCGCACGCTGTATGGCCACCTTTAGGCACATAACCCAGCTCATTATTTAAAAAGTGTCTAAATTAATATTAAAAAAATCTACAATTATTAAAAATTTTTTTATAAACATGTATAATAAAAGACTCACTGTTCTTTTGCTGTTTAACTCTTGTGCAATCCCTCCTCTTCTATCTGCATAGGCAGGACGCTGATAAAGCCATTACACCCCTCTCGTGACTGAGGGAGAAAGGAGGAGAGCGAAGGACGAGATGGAAGAAGAGGAGAGGAGATAGAGGGGGCGGACTGTTGAGGACTGGCAGTGGCACTGGCACAGCACACTAGGAAGAGGGAAGGAAGGGTGGCGCTGCTGCCTGTTTGTCATTTGTTTGACAGCTTGCAGACACAGGGAGCAATGGGTAGGGGGCAGGTCGCAGGAGGAGGACAGTGTGTGTGCGATGCAGAGAGCAGCTCTTTATACTGCCGCCCACCCACTGTCAGACAGGCGCTGCGGGCGGCGTGCAGGAGGCAGTGACAGTAAGGGCTGAGGCAGCTTTAGCAGGGCAGGGATAGAGACAGTGCCTTTTCAGCATGGCGCCTCCCTGTTTTGCAGGAGCTGCTGTGGGTAGCGCCGGCCCTGCGGGGGAGAGAGAGAGAGAAGGAGCCGCTCACCTGATCCGGGGGAGGGGGGCTGCTCCAAATGGCCGCCCTCCAGTGGCCGGTGCCCTAGGCAAATGCCTAAGGCTGCCTAGTGGTGGTGCCGGCCCTGCTCATGGCAAAAAGGTACTATTTGACTCATTTTCTCTAGGGTTTGGGTTGAGGGGGCCAAAATCATTTTTTTTGCACCTGGGCCCACCACTTGCTATATCCGCCATCTGCCTCGGAGAGAGAGACTACAGACACATACAGGATGATTTAGTTACCTCTTCTGAGCTTTTTTATGCCTGATTAAATTGAAAATACAGGCTATGAGGTGTCTGGCATATCATGAAATACTGCGGTATAGATGTGTCTAATTAAAACTGCACCTTAAGATGAGATTATTAGAGTGACAAATACATATCAATGGTATTTAGTTCAGCATATAACCACATTTGTCACTAAACAGCTGTCACTGTGCCTACGCAATTCTGTGTTTTATATCAGACATGTCTTAACCTTGTATTATGACTTTGCACTACAATGACTGTCATATCAGTTCAATGTTGAAAATACATATAATATATGAAAAAATAATACAATATATAATTTTTTTTTATTATTTAAAGAGAAAATACAGTTAAAGATAAAGGGATTCAGTATTGAATCCCGGCGGTCGGAATCGCGGCGTTCAGAATCCCGATGCCGGAATCCCGACAGGCGAAATGCCGACAAGGGGGGGACGTGGATCGCCCCCCCTTGCGGGCTCGCTGCGCTTGGCACGCAGCGGGCCCGGTGCCTCGCTACGCTCGGCACACTAATTTATTCTCCCTCCAGGGGTGTCGTGGACACCCCAGGAGGGAGAAAGTGTCGGCATTTCGGCGGTCGGGATTCCGGCGTCGGGATTCTGAACGCCGGGATCCCGACCGCCGGGATTGTAACTGCATCCCAGATAAAGCTTTGGCAACCAGCAGTAGTACATTTTGCTAAAAGCATGCACTGTATCTGGGCAGCCGCTCATGGCATTCGCTGAGAGCCTGAGACTCCCACACATGCCAAGCACCTGTGTATGAGATCTAAGGTATTTAGAGTAATAATGTATTTCATGTAATATTTATTGTTCTTTTTTTAATACACCATGACATAAACACAAAGTTATTCTAGAACAGATTAAAAAGCATATGTGCATTCAAGTATTTCCTTTATAATGTGTTCAACATTCAGGTTTTCTTATATGTCATAAGTACATATACTGTAGGTACTGTATTTACAGTTTTTTTCAGCATTGGTAATTTATAATGGCACAAATTGAAAATGTTTTAGACATGGACACTGTATAATTGTACTAATGTCAATGTCGACCTATGATATGTCAACCATTGGTAGGTGCCAACCTAGTCAATGTCGACTATTGCTGGATAACTCTGTGTAGGGCTGTGTTAATTGCAGCAGGATCAGGATATGGTCACTTACAGTAGGTTGACACAAGCATTTGGTCGACAGTCAAAAGGTCGATATGGTGTTTTTCACCTTTTTTTGGAACCGCTGACCTTAAGATGCGATTATTAGAGTGACAAATACATATCAATGGTATTTAGTTCAGCATATAACCACATTTGTCACTAAACAGCTGTCACTGTGCCTACGCAATTCTGTGTTTTATATCAGACATGTCTTAACCTTGTATTATGACTTTGCACTACAATGACTGTCATATCAGTTCAATGTTGAAAATACATATAATATATGAAAAAATAATACAATATATAATTTTTTTTTATTATTTAAAGAGAAAATACAGTTAAAGATAAAGGGATTCAGTATTGAATCCCGGCGGTCGGAATCGCGGCGTTCAGAATCCCGATGCCGGAATCCCGACAGGCGAAATGCCGACAAGGGGGGGACGTGGATCGCCCCCCCTTGCGGGCTCGCTGCGCTTGGCACGCAGCGGGCCCGGTGCCTCGCTACGCTCAGCACACTAATTTATTCTCCCTCCAGGGGTGTCGTGGACACCCCAGGAGGGAGAAAGTGTCGGCATTTCGGCGGTCGGGATTCCGGCGTCGGGATTCTGAACGCCGGGATCCCGACCGCCGGGATTGTAACTGCATCCCAGATAAAGCTTTGGCAACCAGCAGTAGTACATTTTGCTAAAAGCATGCACTGTATCTGGGCAGCCGCTCATGGCATTCGCTGAGAGCCTGAGACTCCCACACATGCCAAGCACCTGTGTATGAGATCTAAGGTATTTAGAGTAATAATGTATTTCATGTAATATTTATTGTTCTTTTTTTAATACACCATGACATAAACACAAAGTTATTCTAGAACAGATTAAAAAGCATATGTGCATTCAAGTATTTCCTTTATAATGTGTTCAACATTCAGGTTTTCTTATATGTCATAGGTACATATACTGTAGGTACTGTATTTACAGTTTTTTTCAGCATTGGTAATTTATAATGGCACAAATTGAAAATGTTTTAGACATGGACACTGTATAATTGTACTAATGTCAATGTCGACCTATGATATGTCAACCATTGGTAGGTGCCAACCTAGTCAATGTCGACTATTGCTGGATAACTCTGTGTAGGGCTGTGTTAATTGCAGCAGGATCAGGATATGGTCACTTACAGTAGGTTGACACAAGCATTTGGTCGACAGTCAAAAGGTCGATATGGTGTTTTTCACCTTTTTTTGGAAACGCTGACAGGCGGTATTTTGTGCCCTTACATTCATTAGGGCATGGTGGGAGAAAAATATAGTGTGCCGAGCATGCAAAGGGATGTGGTGCACTTTTTTAGTGTCCATGTCGACTGTGTCGAAACTGGGGACAAACAAAGTGAAAAACCCTATGTCCACTTTTTGATTGCTGACCTTCCCCATGTCCACCTAATGCTTGTGTTGACTTAACCCGTGTTGACCTTCATGCATATCAACATTCAGTCATGTCAACCTTCATGCATGTCAACATTCAGTCATGTCGACCTTCATGCATGACCTTCAGTGGTTGACCTAATGCTTGTAGAGCTAATTTTTGTCTATCCAATGATCCATACTCGCAGTATCATATACTTTCTCTAAGATATTTATTTCCATGGCTTGTGCCTGGTCTTTAAATACCTCCATATTACTACAATTCCTTCTGAGACTTTGGAATTGCAGATTCAGTTCCTGTGATAATTGCTGTCAAACCCTATTAAAGCATTGCAATCTGTAGGTTTTATGTAGATCCACCTTCTACAGTATATAAATTGTAAGATCTAAAAAATGAATTTCAGTAAAGCTCACATTAAACTTTATGTTCAGGGGGTTCATATTGAGGTATTGGCATAAATAAGAAGGGGAGGATTCATCCCCCTTCCAAATAAACAGAATATCATCTATATAGCGGGTCCTGGCTCCCATTTGCACATCTTTCTGAGTGATATTGTGCACAATGTCACTTAGGGCCTTATTCTTATTATTGCGCTCCGTTCCGAATTCTTTTGGAAATGACCGAACGCCACACCGTGCGGACATGCTAAGAATACACGCCCACAGGTCGTCCGCATCCCTTCGGACGGACTCTGTAAGAAGAGGGAGTGTCTTCGGACTACATCCAAACATGCGTGTGCAGTGGGAACACAAAGATTCTGCACGGTCTTACAGCGTCCGAACGGACAGGAAGCTGGCCGTACGCACCGAGTTGGTGTATTTCCGCAAACCTCACTACTCTATTTGGAACTCATGCTTCTGCAACCTGACACACTTATGCAACTAGCCAACCTCATAACAAAGTGTTTATTTTTAAATGTAATCAATTAATTCCTAATTGATACTTAAACACATTACTAGCACTTTAGATTAACCCTTACATCATGTTAAGTGTTTTGTATTTTGTAATGGGCCATTTAGCCAGCAATGCTTCCAATTGAACCTGTGAAAAGAGTGTAATTAATCACTAATGAGTAGAGGAGTGGATTGTATTGTGGTCAGCTGAGAGTGCTTCAGGTGCGGGCTTACTAATTGGGTGAACCAAATGCCTAGGCATGAACAAGTGCTCTCCGCAAACTGAAACTTGCTTATGGACACCGCATATTTTATGCGTGTTGGTTCGCTTGCAGTCGGTGTCCTGTCCGAATGCACGCCTACCACAGTTCGAATGTACGCCCAGATTTACGCCCAGTTTTGCCCACTTTGAAACTGCGCCCTTGTGTACGCCCACATGACGCCCATGTTACACCCATATTTCCCGAGCCACTTCGGTGCACATTTCTGGACGGTATTGGCGAGAACGAGTGCGGAGACACTACGTTGCACATGCGCATTGCGTTGCCTACGCATGCGCAGACGGCTAAAAAGTGCCCTCCAAAAGAATTTGGAACGGACCGCACCAAGCAGAATTAGGCCCTTAGTGTGCATGGGGCTTAACTTTCATTTACCATGCAAATCCAGCTCTTACAGTAGATTGAGTATTTCAATATGAACAAATTAATACTAGAAAATATTATATACAGTAATGGAGAAAACTGTAGTTTTCAGAAATCTAGGATCTGCAAACTGTATTTGTTCTAGGAAATAAGGCAACAGCTGGTGGATACAGGCAGTACACTTCCTTATGATCTGCTAGCTGCATGGAAAGTACACATTTTAAATCACTTCCCTGCTTGGTACACATTTCTCCAATCATCAGCAGATAAGACTCCAGATCAGGCTGTTCATAAAATCCTACTGCAGACCAGGGGCTGGCTGGCAACTTTTAGCCTGGGGGGCAAATCCAGAACACTGGCCCATAAGTAACAGCGCATCGTTAAATGAAGGTTTTTTGTTTAATAAATATGTATTATTAAAAAAAGATTAGGCCTGGAGTTGATTATACCATAGATACTTGATTGAGCTCACCTGTCACTCGCTCAAGCAAGTTTCACTGTCTATGATAAGGCCCCCATACACTGTGCGATTTGGGCACAATTTCACCAGATTCGTATGTATCGGGCCGTGAAATCGGTCCAAATCGCATATATTGACATCCCCTCCGACCCGATGTGCGGTCCTGTGCGCATCGGATCGGAGTTGGGAGGTCGGACGGGCTGCACATAAGATTTGCTAAATCTTGTGTGCTGCCTGGAGCCATGCGGGGGACTGCAGCTGGCGGGGCACCTACCAGGAGGGAGCAGGGTGGACAACGCAGGGAGCCGGGCAGGAGGAAGCTGCTGCCGTCAGCAGGGGGGGGGGGACGCAGGGAACCAGTTACCCGGGAACCAGCAGTGGACGGCGGCGCAGCGGAAGCAGAGCACTTCAATAAAAAAAAAAGCCCATACAAACTAATAGGGAGTGAGACCACGCAAAACTTGGCACATTAAGCGTCTATCTTCTCTTGTCAAGGCACTTATCTCTTTCAAACAGTAGTCCACCATATATAAGCGCTGGTCATTTGAAGGAAAGGTCTCTAAAAACCAAAATGACGGAATAACAGCGAATAATTTGGCCAGGACACTGCTCAGCAGCAACATGGGACGGATAAGGCCCTGCTGGGCATTACATATACTTAGCTTCATTTAAAGCCTCCAACTGGTGATGATTACTATAAATACTTTGATAGTTAACAATACTGACCGCACCTTTCATAAACTTTTCAAAACAATTTTTTTTCTTTCACAAAGGGGCTTGTGTTATACACTGAATTAGTTTATACTGTATCAGTTATACATTTCTTCATTTACAGCCACCATGGCTCATCAGTGTAAATGAAAATAACCTTGTGGAAATCTACGGCCATCGTGGTACAAGTGCACCACCTATCAAATCAGATCCCAATGTACTGGAAATTAGAACATTTTAAGTAGGCAATCAACATTTTTAAAATAGACTCACGTTGCATATGAAGACCTATAATTGGGCAGATGAAGTGACATCTGTGGACTGATCTGCCAGAAATATAAATCAAGACAGCAATTTCTGCTTGTTATTGCTCTTATTCTGAAACATCAGCCATGTCACTAATCATGTCTTGTGATTGAGATTTAGAAATTCATTTTTGGCCACAGTTGAAATGAAGTGACTAACATGAAATGTTTAAGAAAGTCACCATCAAGAAAAATTAGAATGTACTTTGCAATCAATTCAATGCAACAGTTTAAATCTCTTTATGTGCCTTGTTTTCTGTACACTATGGCAGGTATTCAATTACATAATTCACCCTGTGCAACGAATCCTGTTTTGGATTCACTGCACAATCGCCGGGTTCCGGAGGGCTGGTGCATTCGCTGCCAGCCCATCCTCTCATCCTATTCAACGCCTCAGGGGCTCGCTGCCCCTGGCGGCGAATTTTAACCCCCCTACTGTGAGGGTGAAGGAGGGCTGGAAGGGACACAGGGAGAGCCCCGGGAGAGATGGCAGGGGACTTGGATAGGGAGCCGCTGCACTGGTCCCGCTCCTGTATATTTAATGATCGGGACCAGTGTGCAGTAAATATATGAATATTAATGAGTAGCTCCCGGCCCCCTGCTGGCGAATGTGTAATAACATGAAACAAAATTGTAAAAAAAAAATTTATATATATATTCATGTGCTGCAAGCTCATGAATAAAAATAGCATGTCCCTTCACAGAAAAAAAATCAGATTTTTTTACATAGAAAAAACAAAAAACATTTATTTTAAAAGATCGCTTTCCAGTTCACTTTAAAAAGATGTCTAATGCAAAATGGTGAATCATGGCAAAAATCAGGGAGAAAGCAATTCACCATCCTAGCGTTGAATACACTCTCGGCGAATCCCAGTGAAAACCCCATTGAAATACACTAGCGAATTGCAGCGAGCATGAAACGGAGAACTGGCTGGCATTCACTGTTCGCTTTTAGGCGAATACTGAACATTGAATAGGGTGAATCACATTTTCAGTAAAAAAAAAAAATGGTGAATCGGGAGCATTGAATATTGGCCTTTGGCTGTGTTTCACAGAATAAATCATTTTTTTAAATTGCTCAAAATATGTATGTTCATTTTCATAGTAGATTGAAGTTAAAATGAAATCCATTGCAACTGCATTACCAGTGAAGAAAGCCTTATCTGGACAAGGCTCATTAAATTGTCTTTTCTCATATTCAATGTTTCATTTCATTGCATTTCTTTTTTGTATTCATTATATGCTACTGTATCTCATTTGCATCATGTTACTTCATCTCTGTAGAGAATAGTGTGGAAAACATTTCTATCTTTAACAGGGATCTACTGTACATCTTTTTACTGCAAGAGACACAACTTATGTATAAATAGGAGAAGTATTATCTCTTATATATTTGGCTACATCTGTCACTCAAAGTGTGTCTGAAGCTGTAACGCTGGGTGGAGCCTCTGACTCACATGACTGACTCACACGACAGAGAACCAGCCCAGTGAGCCCACAGACAGTGCATGTCTACAAAGCAAAGACACAGCTACTCACCAGACACACCAGGTGAGCGCCCCACACCTCCATACCTCCCAACATGACCCTCTCCAGGAGGGACAGAATGCTCTGTTTGTGGACTTCCATCTTAATTTATGATTATCATCACCTGTTTTAAACAGGGTAATTGATAAGAAAGGTGTTTAAGCACAGGTGATGGTAATCCATAAATTAAGAAGAAAGTCCAGAAACAGAGCAATGTGTCCATCCTCCCCCCACCCCCCCCATTCACGGCAATACCACGATTAAATTGCACATGCAAAACACTGACATGGCTATGGTCGACACTGAAAAAGGTTGACATGAGTTTTTGAAGATTTATTTTTCACTTTTTCAATGTTTTCATATTCATTCTCATGTGTCGACATGGACACCAATGAAATGCCACACTTATGTCAACATTTACATGTGTTGACCTTTCTGTGTTGATTTTTTCTTGTGGCGATTCGCGGCACCCCCCGGCTTCCCCCCTCCCGCGATTCACAGCACACCCCCCCCAATTCGCGGCGACTCCCGCGATTTGCGGCCCCACCCCGTGACACACCCCCTCCTGCGATTTGTGCCAACCTTCCAGGCCCCCCCTTCCTCGCGGTACCCCCCACCCCCCGCGACCCCCCCTACCGCGATTCCCCCCCCCTGTCATTGCGGCAACCCCCCGCCCGTGCGACACACCCTCCCATGATTCACTGCAACCCCCCGTGTCCCCCCCTCCCACGATTCGCGGCACTCACACCCCCCCCCCCGCGACCCCCCCTCCCGCAATTCACGGCATCCACCCACGACCCCTCCTCCCGTGATTCGCGGACACACCTCACCTCCTCCCCCACCCCCACCCCCGCTCGCGATTCACGGCAACCCCAGGATTAAATGGCACATGCAAAACACTGACACGGCTATGGTCGACAATGAAAAAGGTTGACATGAGTTTTTGAAGATTTATTTTTCTTTTTTGAATGTTTTCATATTCATTCTCATGTGTCGACATGGACACCAATGAAGTGCCACACTTATGTCAACATTTACATGTGTTGACCTTTCTATGTTGATTTTTTTGGTAGCAATTTTTTTACAGTGACAACTATGTGCAAATCAACCTACACATCATCAACCAATTCTTTGTATAATATATAACACCTGTTCTGTTTTACTGTAGGTGTTTTAAGTCAGATCTTTTACTGCTACTATTACTGTTTATGTAAATGCATTCTGAATGACAGCAACATCCTACCATCCTTCTACAAGAATATATAACCAACTAGGGGATTTATCGCGCCCCGTGCCCCCCCCTCCCGCAATTTACGGACCCCCCGCGCTCCCCCCCCCACGATTCACGCCCCCTCCCACGATTCACGTCACCCCCCGCACACCCCCCCCTCCCGCAATTCGCAACCCCCCCCTCCCGCAATTCACGCCCCCTCCCACGCTTTGCGGACCCCCGCCCTCTCCCGCGATTCGCGGACACCTGCGCCCCCTCCCTCCCTTGATTCACGGCACCCCCCACGCCCCTCCCACAATTCACGGCACCCCTAAGCCCCTCTTTAGTCCCCCGTATACTCACACACCCCTATCACTACCCAGCTTCTTGCTCTCCTGAACCGTAACTTCCACCACTGGGGAGTCGCTGACGCTGTGTTGCCCACATGCCCCTATCATTCCTCATAGCCCAGCCTCCTGCTCTCATGTACCCTAACTCCCACCCAGTAGGAGGAGACACTGACTCAGGGCCACCATCCTGTACTCCTGTACTGCCACACTGGACCCTCACCCACTGGCAGAAGCTGCACAGTATCTCCCACCCTCCTCTTATGTCCACACACCCCTATCACTACCCAGCCTCCTGTTTTCCTGTGTCGTGACCTCCGCCAGTGGGGAGCCGCTGACTCAAAAACACCCTACTATACTATTGCACACACACACCTAAACAACATGCACACACAGCCCCCTCCCCCCCACACCCACAAATGTCACTGTACCATCCACACTATCAATGTACATCTTATTCTGTAACCGCTTTTTAATTAAACAAAACAATACACACCCCCTTCCACATCATATGCTCTCTATTTAACACATTTCACCTATAACTCAAGTTGCAATACAGGCCATCTTTCATACAATTCTAACTATCTTTCTCATATACAAATGTTCACAAATTAAGGGGGCACAGCCCCTTACGACGGTGTGAAGAGCGCCCGTAGGGCGCGTTGAATCACCTAGTAATATAATATATGCTTTACCTCTCCCCACATCTCCTCTCAGACACAGCCCACCTCTCTTCTTACTCCATTTTTCCACTGCAACACTTATTTCATCATCAAGTACAGTACATACAGTACTTACCATAAACTGTAATAGCACACTACTCACATCCAGGGCCGTCTTAACAGCAGTGTGGGCCCCTGGGAAAAGCAATGCACTGGGGCTTTTACCCATTCTCCCCTCCTAGGGGTGGGGGGTGCTATCAGCAGCAGCTTTGATATCCCACAGGTGGCAGGGGGTGCTCTATCTTTCATTCAACATGTAGGGCCTGGAGCAGTAACTTCTGCTAATTACTCCTTTACTGCACAGGTGGTGGGAGGGAGAACACTATTGTGTGGAAGGGGGCACTGAGCTGAATGAAGGATCCCTTGTAAATGACTTCCAGGGAGGTAGGGGGTGTTTTATACTCAGGGGAGGGTTGGATAATGGAGTGGGCTTAATATTCGTCATTTTCCTGCAGATATCACCATTATCTGGATTTCTTAGCCTTCAATAGTATAAAAACCTAGAATCCCAACTTTCAGGAGGTGCTAGGAACTTGGGGATCAGAGATCAGGAGCTAGAACAATCCATTGACAAATATATAAAACTGTACACCAGATGTTTGAAGCTGGAGCAGGGACCGGCTGCTGGAAGGCTGATATCTCTGGTTCTGGGCACGATAGAGACAAGTTGCTAGTGTCGACAGAAAGGGGAGAGTTTCAGCTTTTGGAATATACTCTCAGAAAAACTCTAAGGGCAGTATTCAATGACAAAAATTCGCCGTGTTTCATGGCGAGTTTGTGCTTTTCACGCCGTGGAGAGAGGTTTTTTTTCTCCAAAGGCGAGCAACCCTATTCAATGTGAAATATTCTCCGTCTTTCTAAGTTATTCTCGCCGCCTCTCTCCGTGTAGAAATTCTCCATCTTTTGATGGAGAGCAGGAATGTGAACTTTTAACCCCTTCCTGACAGAGCCTGTTTTTGCCTTCCTGACAGAGCCCTTTTTTTCAATTCTGACATGTCTCACTTAAGTGGGGATAACTTTTTTTTGCTTTTACTTATCCCAGTGATTTTGAGATTGTTTTTTCGTGACACATTGTACTTCAAGTTAGTGGTAAATTTTCGTCGATACAGTCTGTGTTTTTTTGTGAAAAATACCAAAATATCGTGAAAAAATGGAAAATTTTGCGATTTGCAAAATGTTAAATTTTCTGCTTGTGAGACAAATAATCTTACCACTCAAAATAGTGAATAACTAACATAGACCATATGTCTACTTTATGTTTCCATCATTATTTCAACCTCATTTTCATTTTTTTGGACACTAGGAGCCTTAAAATATGAATAGCAAATTCTCAAATTTTCAAGAAAATTTCAAACACTGATTTTTTTAGGGACCAGGTCAGTTATGATGTGACTTTGAGGGACTTGTATGTGAGACACCCCCATAAATGATGCCATTTCAAAAACTGCACCCCTCACAGTATTCAAAACAGCATTTTGGAAGTTTGTTAACCCTTTAGGTGTTTTACAGGAATTAAAACAAAGTGTAGGTGAAATTTCAAAATTTCATTTTTTTTTCGGATTTTCAATTTTAATACATTTTTCTAAGGAACACAGTAGATTTTACTAGAGAAATGTGACTAAAAATTGATTCCCCCAATTCTTTGGTTTTCATAAATATCCTATATGTGGCCCTAGTATGCACGGTGACCAAACCACAGGCTTCATAATAGAAGGAGCACCTACTTGATTTTGGAGCCTCCTTTTTATGAGATTATTTTTTAGGCACCATGTAGGTTTCTAGGCACCATAAAATGCTAAAAGTTAGGTACCCCCCCACAAGTGACCCCATTTTGCAAACTACACCCTTCAGGGAATTCATCAAGGGGTATAGTGTACATTTCAAACCCCCAGGGGTTTCACCAATTGTGGTACAACTGGGCAGTGAAAATGAAAAAAATAAATTTTTCATTTTCACAGCTCAGTTGTATCAAAATTGGTGAAACCCCGGGGGGTTTGAAATGTACACTATACCCCTTGATGAATTCCCTGAAGGGTGTAGTTTGCAAAATGGGGTCACTTGTGGGGGGGTTCCACTGTATGGGTGTTTCGGGGGTCATTCAACCAGAATCTGTGCTGCAAAATCCAAAAATCACTCCTTGATTTTTGGTGGTGGAATGAATGGTGGGTGCTATGTCGCATTAGCAAGACCCCCGAAGCACCAATACAGTGGAACCCCCCCACAAGTGACCCCATTTTGGTCACCAGCTTTGGGATGGGGGCTGGCGCTGCGGCTGGCGGGGGGGTGGGAGCGGTGCTGGCGCTGCGGCAGCCGGGTGGGTGGGAGGGAGGGGGGCTGCCGGGTGGGAGGGGGGGGGGGCTGGCGATCGGTGGTGATCGGTGCTGTACAGCACCGATCACTGTGTTACCGAGCGGCTTAGCCGCCGGTAACACAGAAAACGCTGCAATTGGCTGTTCACATTTGAACAGCCAATCGCAGCGATCGCCGCGAGGGGGGATGTCTGCTGTCAGGGACAGCAGACATCTCCAAACTGTCACCGCGTCTATAGACGCGGTGACAGTAAAACCATGACGTATATATACGTCTTCGGTCGGGAAGTACCTCCCGACCATGACGTATATATACGTCATATGTCGGGAATATCTATGTATATATATGTGTGTGTGTGTGTGTGTATGTATATGTATATATGTGTATATATGTGTGTATATATATATGTATATATATATATATATATATATATATATATATATATATATATATATATATATATATATATATATATATATATATATATATATATATATATATATAGAGCAGGGAGACCGGCACTCAGGTCTGCAGGTGGAGCCCAGATGACTTGCTCAGGTGCCCTCTTAGCAAGAGGGTGTGAATCCTCAGGGAATATAGCGTGGGGAATAAGCGGCACTCAGAGGCTGTGCAAACGGTGAAACCAAGTGGAATATTTATTCCATGTGCAGAGTGGTCTCTGCACATGGAATAAATATTCCACTTGGTTTCACCGTTTGCACAGCCTCTGAGTGCCGCTTATTCCCCACGCTATATATATATATATATATATATATATATATACACACATATATATATATATATGTGTGTGTATATATATATATATATATATATATATATATATATGTATACACACATATATATACACACACACATATACACATGTGTATATATATATATATATATATATATATATATATATATATATAAAATTCAGCTGATTTCATTTATTTTTATTTTCAGCAGCTCATGCTGCTGCTGCTGCTGCTGCTGTGGGTACGGGGGTGGGCGGGGGGAGCGCACGCTGCGTGCGCTCCGGCTGCGACTGCCGGGTGCTGCTGCCCTGGACGGTGAGCTGCCGGGGGGGTGGGAGGGGGTGTCTGCGGATCGGTGGTGATCGGTGCTGCACCGATCACCACCGATTTCTGTGTTACCGAGCGGCATAGCCGCCGGTAACACAGAAATAGCTGTGATTGGCTGTTCACATTTGAACAGCCAATCACAGCGATCGCCGACCGGGGGGGGCACCCCTGCCCCCCCTGGGCGACGAGGGGGGATGTCTGCTGTCAGGGACAGCAGACATCACCTAACTGTCACTGCGTCTCTAGACGCAGTGACAGTTAGAAGCCATGACGTACATGTACGTCAAATGTCGGGAAGTACTTCCCGACCATGACGTACATGTACGTCAAATGTCGGGAAGGGGTTAAACTAAAAGGGTGTTTTTTTTAATTTTGGTGTCCAAAAATCATGTTTTTTTTTCTGTGAAGGGCCATGTTATTTTTATTCACGTGCCTATAGCACATGAATATATATTTAATTTTAAAAAAAATATTTTTTTACATTTTTTTTTTTTTTTTTTTACACAGTGCAGCCAGCAGGGGGCCGGAGCGCTCGAGCCGCTCATTAGATATTCATATATTCACTGCACCCGAAGCACGTTCGGGTACAGTGAATACTGGGTCCCCCGCTGGCTATAGGGGGGGCAGCCTGTGCTGCCTGGGTCCAGGGGAGCCCTGCTCCCCTCCCCATATCCCCTACAGCAGCCAAGAGAGACTTTAATCTCTCTTGGCTGCTACGTCCCCCGGCTCCCTGACAGCTCCCTGCCGCGGACGCTCGTCCGCTGCAGGGGTTAAGACTCGCCGCGAGTGGCGGCGAGTCTTTAACACGTTGAATAGGGGGAGCAGGAGTGGCAGCGAGCCCTCCGGAACACGGAGAGTGCACGGCGAGCAAAAAAAAATGCTCGCCGTGCACGGAGAATATTTCCATTGAATACTGCCCATAGTCAGAGAGAACCTGAAAAAAATGACTGGGAATTGCAATTAATAGGTCGGATGTGGACTGCTGCTTTGAAGTTGGATATATCCAGTTCCCCAGGGACGATTTTCAAAATTCTGGTATCCCTAGAAAAAGGGGATCCTCATCTATCAGCATAGGGCCCTTATATACCTGGGGCCCCTGGGCAAGTGCCCATTAAGCCCATACGAAAAGACAGCCCTGCTCACATCACCTCTGTAGTAGTATTTCTACCATTATCACTGTTGTAGAAAATCACCTTTGCAGTAACACCTCTCTCCTTTCCAGATTAATGGGTGGATGCAGGGATTATTGTACCCTGGGCTCCCCTCTCTAAGGGTACCCACAGCTAGAGGCCAGTAATATCACTAGCTTTCCTGATTCCTGTCGTAGTGTGTAAATAGTAGAGGCCGATAATATTCCTGCATGTGACATGAAAAAAATAATTTTTCTGTGTGTATTTTAAGATCGTTTATGCTGTCTTTGTTCCACTACAAGGAATCTTTATAAAATAATGGGGTACTTATATGTTAGTTGGGCACCAATTTAGCTCGGCACGCTTTGGGCTCGGTGGCTCGCTGCGCTCGCCACACTATATAAAATCAACTCATGCCAACATGGATAGTGGGGGTATGAGCGTACTAACTATAGTGGGAGCCCAACTAACATATAAGTACCAATAATGGTCTTTCAGGTAATATTACACTTAAAAGGTGCAAACATACTATGCAATATTTTTAAACAATATGCACAATGATGATATTGTTAACAATAGTATCATGCATATAGTCTAGTGCTGGGGTAGCCAACCCTAGTCCTCGAGAGCTACCAACAGTGCATGTTTTGCAGGTCTCCTAACAGAATCACAAGTGAGCTACTTAGCTCCATCTGTGGATCTTTTAAAATGTGTCAGTGATTAATGAGTGCAGCTGTGCAGCAGCTAGGTTGTCTGTAAAATGTGAACTGTTGGTAGCTCTCGAGGGCTAGAGTTGGCTACCACTGGTCTAGCGTGTACACACTATGTTGTTAATGCTGCACACTCATGAGGGCTGATAATGACTGAACATGCAGTCAAATTTCTAACATGCAGTCAAATTTTGACCATATTGTCAATGACAGCATGTTTTGTGGGGTCAGGTGACATCACTGAACGGTATTGTTCAGTGTTTATGTGCTAGATCAGTGGTAACCAACTCCAGTCCTCGAGAGATACCAACAGTTCACATTTTCCAGACAACCTAGCTGCTGCACAGGTGCACTCATTACTCACTAACACATTTGAAAAGATCCACAGGTGGAGCTAATTACTTCACTTGGGATTCTGTGAGGCGATCTGGAAAACATTAGCTGTTGGTAGCTCTCGAGGACTGGAGTTGGCTACCCCAGCGCTAGATCATTCATCAGGGAATTATTGTACAGTATGTACTTCCCAGTATAACCCATTCCAGGAGGGACAAAATCCTCCCTACCCAAACTTCCCTCTTAATTTATTATTGCAATCACCTGTGTTGAAATTCCTTTATTAACTAAATATATAATTAAATAGTACATATGTGAGATGGGTGTAAGGGCGGTGCGGTGTGGTGCCTGCTGCCGTGCAGGTGTCGTCGGACCACTTACCTGGCGCCGCACCCTCTCACCTTCAGGCCGTGCCAAATCACGGTCCTGGAATTCTCCGGCACCCGGACACGAACACCTAGGAGGAAGGAGAGTAGGTGAGAGCGGTTCCTCCTTGATGAAGACCGATGCGCCCTCCGTCCCGCGACGTCTCTACAGAGGCACCCTCCGGGCTCCGGGAAACATCATCATCGGCGCACTGCCTCAGAGCCCGGAGTGTCACCTATTGGCACTTGCGCACCTAGGTGAGGCCTTGACCTTGCACGGGGTACAAGGTCCGCGTACGCTCTGGATGAAGGAAGGAAGGAAGGGAGATAGGCAGGAACACACAAACAAACAAGACGACACTCACCGTCCTCACTCTTGTACTGCGTCCGCACTCTTGTACTCTAACCCACGGTTCTCCTCACAGGTCCCTGTAAGGAGACAAACACCAGACCCGTGCAGAGCCTAACAAACCTAAACGTGGCACGACTACATAACTACAACACAAAGCCCTAGAACTGACTAAGTGTGTGTGGTGCAACACAACTACGCAAATCTAAACAACTTTGCTCTGCACGGACAACATACAATACAGTACAAGACCTTACCAACCAGCTGCTCCTTTAACCTCTGCCTGTATTCAGATGTACTCCCTTCCTGGCTAGAGCTGGCCAGCGTATGCTCACTCTAAATCAGTACCAGTTAGCTACTTCAATCCCTAACTGACGGCTCAGGCCTAGTGCCTGTCTGGGTCCACAGGCCTAGTGCCTGACTGGGGCACAGGCCTAGGGGCCTGATTCAATTAGCCCCCCGAACTATGGAGGGCCTCGGGCCTTACGCCCGGCTACGGTGCAACGGGCCTAATGCCCGGCTAAGTGGGCCACGGGGAGGAGACTCAACACAATACAACAGGGCCAGGAGGGCCCAACAATCACGTGGCCACGGGCCAAGAGGGCCCGACTACAAATCCTACAGGCCGGAGGGGCCTGAATGTACCCACGGGCCTAGTGCCCGACTCCCGGTGGTCAAGGGTAGGGGGTAGGTGGCCTGGGGCCGCCTACCTGGGGTTGGGAGAGGCCGCGGGGGGGAGCTTCCTCAGCTCTGATGCTTTCCACCCCCGCTGGCCTCTCCGTGCGCGGCAGCCATCTTCCTTCTTCTGCCACTGGCCTGTCCTGGCCAGCGGCGGCGCTGCTTCTTCTGTTCTTCCAGGAGTCGCCGGAGATCTCCCTTCTTGATCCCGGCGTCTTCTGGCCTCTTCAGCGGCCGCCGGAACTCTGGTCTCCGCCGCCGCTGTCTGCTGCTCTCTGCGGCGTCTTCTATCTTCAGCCGGGGCGCTCCTGCGCTCCGCCGGCGTGGGACCTTTCTCCTTGTTCGCCTCCCGGCGGCGTCTGACGTCAGACGCCGGGGGCGGGCTTTAGGACGGCGCGGCGAGCGCTGATTGGCTCGCCGCGGCCGTCTGTCATTGGCCGCCGATTCGGGAGCCATGCTTGGCTCCCGAACGGCGGGAGATTCAAACTGACGCGAGCGGCGCTTCGCCGCCCGCACTGACAGCGCTGGGATCGGTGCTTTGATCCCAGCGCTGTTCCTCCCCGTCGCCGCCTGCACCATTGGCACAGGGATCAAACAGCTGATCCCTGCGCCGGGGAAGGTGGTGTCCCGTGTGGGACCCAGCCCTCCCTCTCCTCGTCTCCGCTGCTGCTCCGGTGCTGGGAGCAGGGGAGCTGTCCCAGCACCGGGGCATATCATTACATTTCCCCCCCCTTTTTCCTTTGTAGTCCCTACAAAGTCCTCACTCACCAATATCCGGGGGTCAGGGCATTCTGAAGTCCTCTCAGGGAAGTTGTCTTCGGGAGCCCAGTCTGGACCGACTGTGGCCCCACTTTCTTCCACTGGCTCCGGACTAATCTCCGTCCCTCCTGACACTACTCTCCGGATCCTCTGGGGAAGTGGCTGCTTGTTATGGCCATTCACCATAGGCCACCAGGGAGAATCCTCTTCAATGGGTGCAGCGTTCACCCATGCTTCTTCCTCCACCTGGTCTGGGTCGTCATCGCGGGCTCCATGGGGTGGAGCTGACCACCAACCTATAGCAAATTCCTCCGGGGCATCTCTTTCCTCCCGGGCAATCGTCACCATCGGACAAGCTTCTTCATGGGGCACTTCCAACGGTTCCATATCTCCGGGAACGGTCCCTCCCATGGCATCACCAACCTCTCCTTCCCCTTCCTCCATCGAAGTCCATCCTTTCAGCAGGGGGTCTTGCGCCAGGATCTTCTCTTCCTCTTCCCCGAGGGCGATCGACTGCGAACACTGCTCCACATCCTGCAAATCTGGTTCTTCAGGCATGGCTAACACTTCAGAGTCTGGATTCTTCTCCACAGACTCCGGCGCCAGGTGCCGACTTTCTTCCTCAGCGTACTCCCTCTTTTCCGCTGGCACTTCACGATACCCAGGGCACTCCTGTTCCAACCGTCTAGGTTGAGGACTCTGCCAACCTCGGGAACTTCTGGGCTTCTTTGCCACTGGGTCTTCACGCTCTTCCTCAATGCGTGGTTGCTTCACCTCCCGGTCATTCACGTCGGCCTTCAACGGGAAAGAATCTTTTCCAGAGGTCTCTTTTTCTGGGCACAACATTGCCATGGCGTCTTCCCAGGGACACTCGTGGGCCAAATGTCCCTGTCGCCGACATTTCCAACAGGGGGGCATTGACGCTGTCTTCTCCGGAATTACAGTGGCCACCTCCTCCACACATGGGTATCTCTTGCTCGGCACTGGCACAGACAAAATGGGCAACTGCGAACTCACTTCAAGCAGGCTCTTCCGCTCCATTTCTCTGGCTTCTTCTTGCCGTTTCTGGACCCCGCCATCGGGGATCATCCACTCTTTAGCCATCAGGTCTGAGTCCCCGTGTTTCCATTGTGGTTTAGTCTGTGTCCTCTCTGTCCACTTAGTTTTCGGCGGCCAGTCACCAAAAGGACAGTCCGGTCGCAGATGTCTCGGATCCTCACATAACTCACACCGGCCAATGTCATCTTCACTATACGGCTCCTCCCATGGGCAGCTAAAATCCTTGTGTCCATACTCCCCACAGAGCTTACAACGGGGCTGTTTCTTCACCGGGGCCTTCTGTCGACGCCTTGGAACGACATCCTGGACCATCTGGGTCGTCTTCCTCGGAGGCGTCCGGCAGGCTCCTTCTATCGCAGTTTCTCTCCAGGGACAATCACTGACGAAGTGTCCGACCTGTTGGCACGTCCTACAGGGGGTGACGGCAGCCTTCTTGCGCCCCTTCTCCCGGCGCTCTTCTTTGGCTCTCTGTATCGACCGTTCCACCATCATCCTAAATTCTTCTCCTGTCACAGTCGCCCATCCGTCGTCGTCAACCACAGGGGCGTGGATCGGTTCCGACGCAATCCGCTGGGGGGTCTTCCTGGGGATGTTCCACATCGTGTCCGGGTGCGTATCCTGCCGACTACGCCAAATGTGAGATGGGTGTAAGGGCGGTGCGGTGTGGTGCCTGCTGCCGTGCAGGTGTCGTCGGACCACTTACCTGGCGCCGCACCCTCTCACCTTCAGGCCGTGCCAAATCACGGTCCTGGAATTCTCCGGCACCCGGACACGAACACCTAGGAGGAAGGAGAGTAGGTGAGAGCGGTTCCTCCTTGATGAAGACCGATGCGCCCTCCGTCCCGCGACGTCTCTACAGAGGCACCCTCCGGGCTCCGGGAAACATCATCATCGGCGCACTGCCTCAGAGCCCGGAGTGTCACCTATTGGCACTTGCGCACCTAGGTGAGGCCTTGACCTTGCACGGGGTACAAGGTCCGCGTACGCCCTGGATGAAGGAAGGAAGGAAGGGAGATAGGCAGGAACACACAAACAAACAAGACGACACTCACCGTCCTCACTCTTGTACTGCGTCCGCACTCTTGTACTCTAACCCACGGTTCTCCTCACAGGTCCCTGTAAGGAGACAAACACCAGACCCGTGCAGAGCCTAACAAACCTAAACGTGGCACGACTACATAACTACAACACAAAGCCCTAGAACTGACTAAGTGTGTGTGGTGCAACACAACTACGCAAATCTAAACAACTTTGCTCTGCACGGACAACATACAATACAGTACAAGACCTTACCAACCAGCTGCTCCTTTAACCTCTGCCTGTATTCAGATGTACTCCCTTCCTGGCTAGAGCTGGCCAGCGTATGCTCACTCTAAATCAGTACCAGTTAGCTACTTCAATCCCTAACTGACGGCTCAGGCCTAGTGCCTGTCTGGGTCCACAGGCCTAGTGCCTGACTGGGGCACAGGCCTAGGGGCCTGATTCAATTAGCCCCCCGAACTATGGAGGGCCTCGGGCCTTACGCCCGGCTACGGTGCAACGGGCCTAATGCCCGGCTAAGTGGGCCACGGGGAGGAGACTCAACACAATACAACAGGGCCAGGAGGGCCCAACAATCACGTGGCCACGGGCCAAGAGGGCCCGACTACAAATCCTACAGGCCGGAGGGGCCTGAATGTACCCACGGGCCTAGTGCCCGACTCCCGGTGGTCAAGGGTAGGGGGTAGGTGGCCTGGGGCCGCCTACCTGGGGTTGGGAGAGGCCGCGGGGGGGAGCTTCCTCAGCTCTGATGCTTTCCACCCCCGCTGGCCTCTCCGTGCGCGGCAGCCATCTTCCTTCTTCTGCCACTGGCCTGTCCTGGCCAGCGGCGGCGCTGCTTCTTCTGTTCTTCCAGGAGTCGCCGGAGATCTCCCTTCTTGATCCCGGCGTCTTCTGGCCTCTTCAGCGGCCGCCGGAACTCTGGTCTCCGCCGCCGCTGTCTGCTGCTCTCTGCGGCGTCTTCTATCTTCAGCCGGGGCGCTCCTGCGCTCCGCCGGCGTGGGACCTTTCTCCTTGTTCGCCTCCCGGCGGCGTCTGACGTCAGACGCCGGGGGCGGGCTTTAGGACGGCGCGGCGAGCGCTGATTGGCTCGCCGCGGCCGTCTGTCATTGGCCGCCGATTCGGGAGCCATGCTTGGCTCCCGAACGGCGGGAGATTCAAACTGACGCGAGCGGCGCTTCGCCGCCCGCACTGACAGCGCTGGGATCGGTGCTTTGATCCCAGCGCTGTTCCTCCCCGTCGCCGCCTGCACCATTGGCACAGGGATCAAACAGCTGATCCCTGCGCCGGGGAAGGTGGTGTCCCGTGTGGGACCCAGCCCTCCCTCTCCTCGTCTCCGCTGCTGCTCCGGTGCTGGGAGCAGGGGAGCTGTCCCAGCACCGGGGCATATCATTACACATACTACCGTTTCCCGTGAGCAAGTGCCAGACACCCCTTCCCATACAAGCCTTAACCTGGCCCTACCCCCTCTCACTTATACAGTAATAAAGTGTATCCCCCACAACAATGTAGTAACACACTCTCCCAATCTTCAATGTGCACAGAACATTCTACTCCCACCTCTAGAAGACATTGTGACTCACCTCTGTGGTAACAATCCATCACCTACAGTACCAAGAAATTTTGGATTCTAAGAAATGTTGAGAACGTTTGCAGTGCTAAATAACTTTTTTCTGCAAGGTACAGTAGCTCATACCACTTTTTGATGATTGACATTGTAACAAAAAGATTATCTCTGACTAATACTGTAGTTAAGATCATGTATGCTGGAGTAAAGGTTTCATTGCATTTCAGCTGTGCACAGTTTGACAATTTGAACACTGTTCATTATTTAAATTAAAGAACCATATGTACAGTGTGTGCAGTTTATATGAATTTTTACTAATCCGTGCATTTATTTATATTCTCCAGAAATTTATTTAATTTAATTTAATATTTTCCATTAATTTTACTATGGCATCATCATACCTATGCTAAAAAATGGAAGTTAAGGAAAAGTGATCTTACATACAGTACTCTTTTCAGACTCTCAAATCAACCGGGGTTATAGACATGTTAACCTGGTTTAATCTGTGATGAAAACACTACAGTCACATTTCCTTGTCATGACTAGGGTTGAATACGGCTGTGACCTAGGTTATTGTGCAGTGTGAGCAGGTAACCTGGGTCGAGCAACCCGGGTTTCGTTCACACTATGGAGGAGGCAGTACATGGAGACGTCAGCTTCAAGCGCTGCTTCTTCCCCTGCCCCCGTTGATGCTCTGCCCTGCCCCAGTGTAATGCATCCTTGATAAAATATACAGATAGTAATATCTTATCAATTGCAGGTTTAAGCATTAGGTACTTGTGTATTATATGGGCGCCCAAGATTTCCATCGTACAACATAGTTTTGATCGCATCGCATGCGATCCGATTGCATGCGATCGCATGCGATGCAATGCGACCAAATTGGACCAGATTTTTAATTGTACAGGCACCCTGATGGGTGATTACTATGTTAAATGCACCCCCATTGTTAACGCCACCCCCACTATCAACGTAACGGTACGAGTCCTCCGACCTTTTCATACCCCCACTATCCACGTCGGTGTGGAGTTGACTTTAGATAGTGTGGCGAGCGCGCTCGCCACGCTTCGGGTGGGCGTTGATAGTGGGGGTGGCGTTAACAATGGGGGTGCATTTAACATAGTAATCACCCATCAGGGTGCCTGTACAATTTAATATCAATTTAATATCGCATCGATGGCGGGTGTGTGTGCCCGGAAATAGGATCCCACCGCATACCTTAATTAGTGGTATGCGATGCGATGGGCACCCAGATAATACACAAGTACCAAGCATTACTTGCCGGTTATTGTGATTTGTCAGTTAGAGTGATGACAAATTATTACATTTAAAATGTTGATATTCGATTGGCGTCGAATATCAAATAATCACAGCAGCAAGGCGGCACTCCACGTAGAAATAAGGCACAAATGCAGGAGTATGATAAATGGTTTAGAGGTTTAATAATCACCTCATCATCAGGTCAATAATACAACAAAAAAGAATACTTTAAATAACCACCACCATCAAGTTAATCTAAACCCGGTGCGGGGTCCCCGCCCGGCGTCTTCCACTAACGTCATCAAGGTGCATCAGAACTACAGTAGTCCATGCGTCTCTAAGCGGATGCATCCTGACAGCCCGGCGTCTCTCATTACCAAGGATACCTATATACAAAACTTTAATAATCAAGAAAAACATATAAAAAGTGTGATAAGTACAATACCAAAATAGAAAAACAATACAGCACACAGATAAATACAGAGAAACAGTTTTATGAAAAACTCATATCAATAGAGGAATCCTTCTTAGATGGACAAAACCATGTGCACTGCAGGTGGGGCAGATGTTACTCGTGCAGAGAGAATTAGATTTGAGTGGGGTTTTACTTCAAAGTGATATCTATATTACAGTGTAAAAATAACGCAGCCAGTATTTTTCCTGCACAGAAACAAAATAACTCACCCAAATCTAATTATCTCTGCACATTTTACATCTGCCCCCCTGCAGTGCACATGGTTTTGTCCATCGAAGAAGGATTTTGTCAGAAAGAGTGAACTAGAATAAGCCCCATTATTAGAAATTAAAATATGCTGCAATAAGCTGTTTCTGCCCTAATATGAGCATTACATGAAGCAATGTAGACCAAAACTTTCATTTAGACCTCTAGGGGCCAGAGAACCTAAACGATGAATACCAAGCTAAATTACATCTGAGTAGTTTGAATGACCAGTCACCTCTCTGCAAAGATGCTGGGACATGATCATTAAAATATACCACAATGTAGATATGTTGTGATCCACCTGCATGAAATGACATGCAACTGGTTGATCACTGCATCTTTTTTCTAAGGTACTATTAATCGATGATCGGTGAACAGACATGAGCTCTCTAATCGTCTTGTCAGTTTTACCGACATAGCCACACACACACCGACACATCAGTAAATATACTACGGTCCTTGTGTAGTTTCACGGCACCACCACGCGCACAGTCTGTGTTTACTCTTTCTTAGAAAATTGGCAGCTTGCCAGACTCTGTGTTTACTATGTGAATCCTGGCAGCTTGCCAGACTGTGTTTCTATGTAATAAGTGTACTGTAAACAAGTAGCCAAGTAGTACTGTGTAAATCGGTAAAATATCGTCTAGTTTTAGCATAGTGACAAACAGCGTCTATTTGACCGTAGACTGAAGTTGCGTCCCAGTCAGAAACAGCGTCTAAGTTAGTCAGATTGAGCGGTACAATGTTAGCGTACTGAGCGGTGTGATGTTAGCATACTCAGTCAGCTGTAGGATTGAGTGTACAGAGCGGTAGTCAGCTGTAGGATTGTAACGTAGTCAGCCAGAGTGGTACGCAGTTAGCGTAGTCAGTTAGTATTAGGATTGCGTGAGAGATGGACGTGTATAATGGTGAACTTGACAAGGCGGTGGAATTCCTGCAGGCCCACCAATTCCTGCCACACACCCAGACCTGCCCCAATGGGCACCCCGTGAGGCTGAGTGTGAGGGAGCGGATGTGGCGCTGTCATATCCGCAGCTGCCGCAAAAAAATCAGCATCAGGTCCGCAAAGTGGTTCAGTGGGTGTCATCTCAGCTTTGTCACCCTGATCTGCTTTGTCTACTGCTGGGCTGAAGAGCTGACCAACATCAAGTTCTGTGACCGCCACCTCAACATATCACAGAAGACAACAGTGTTGTATAATAATTTGATGAGGGAGGCTTGCACAGTGGACCTGCTATCACAGCCTCAGCAGTGCATTGGAGGGCCAGGTACCATCGTGGAGGTCGATGAAAGCCTGTACGTCAAGAGAAAGAGCCACATTGGCTGCATGTTGCCCCAGCAGTTGGTGTTTGGGGCATCTCGAGGGAGACAGGCCAGTGCTTCTTCACTGCAGTGGAGTGGCAGGATGCAAGCACTCTAATGGCTGCCATTGAGGCCAACGTGGAACCAGGTACCACTATCCTTAGCGACTGCTGAAGGCCGTATAAAACACAGCAGTTGGAGCAGGCCGGGTACCACCACGCGAAAGTGAATCACAAGTACCACTTTTTGGATCCTGACACTGGGGTCCACACCCAGAACATAGAACGGTTGTCGGGTAGTTGCAAGTGGCGCAATAAGCGCCAAAGGGGGACCGCACGCCATCACCTGGACTCGTACCTCTAGGAGTTTATCTGGCAGAAGAATGTAGGTGCACAGGACACCTTTAAGCGCATCCTGTACATGCTGACCCCGCTCCCCCAACTTGAGAAAGATGACGACGTAGAGCCCACAGCATCCACGTTAGCAGCTGTTTCCTGTCCAAGTGGTGGAGATAATGCAGAGCCGATAGCATCCACGTCAGCAGCTGATTCCTGTCCAAGGGCTAGTGATGATGCAGCAGCTGATTCCTGTTCTTAATAATGACTTCTTCCTAAATTTTATTGTTCTTTAAATTAGTTATATATTGTTCTTGAATCATTTTTTCTTCCTTATTCTTTGTTATATTTAACTAAAAACCAGTTAATAGTTAAAAAATGTCGTCATTACTGTCTCAGGTGTATGATTTTGCAGGTGTGAATGAGTTCCTGAAACAGCTCCACTATCCCCGCCACCCTGAAGCGTGGCGAGCACAGAAAGCCCCGCGAGGGGACACGGTACACGTCCGACCGACCTTTTCATACCCCCACTATCCACGTCGGCGTGGAGTCGATTTTATATAGTGTGGCGAGCGCAGCGAGCCACCGAGCCCGAAGCGTGGTGAGCGCAGCGGATTACTTCACATGTATTACTCGCCGTTTGAACACAAAGCAGGTAGATATTTGTGATCAAAATACACTTGCTGTACAAGCATTCTATGCATCTCACTGATCATGGGACCAGACCAGACCGTCCATCGCTTTCATTTTAATTTCTTTGAGATTGTGAAGAGGATGGTAAAGGTGGCCATACATCAGAAAGATATTTTACCCAATCATACAATCTCAATTGATTGTGGAAGGAGAAACGTAATGAAGGACCCGCACAGCTGAAATAATTATTTGATTTTAGTCAGAACCGATTAAAGTGAACCAACATAAGGAACCACATGGTCATGAATGCTAGTGGTTAAATGGTTGGTGGTGCGCCCAGCGTTCAATAACAATGTCTGAGGGTGGGTTTGTTTTGTATTTGCAAAGGTGCAAAACAAAGGAAAGTAAACGCTTTTTGGGCTCACTCTTAGAAAATGTAATGTATAATTAGCTTAAAACATAGCATTTATTGTGGACTTGTTAAAATAAAGTGGCATGAAACATGAATGAAATAAACATTACTCTGAAATTGATTGTTTTTGTTGTTTTTGTTGTGTGGTACTGATAAGTAATAATTACTAAGTCATATAACAATTTTTAGGTTTACCACACATATAATTTACCATTTGTTGCATGTAGTCATCAGAGGTATAATGACCAAAGTGACCGTAGGTAGCAAAAATGAGTTGGTTGTCCCAAACTGGTAGACAGATTGGGGTTTGGTCACCCCACGTTACTGGATAACTCTATCCTAAGAAATGCAATAATTAGTGCCAGTATTGGCGAGGATTTTAGAATCGAGCAGTAGGCGGCTCCTGTGCTGCTGGTCTGTTGACTGGGATACCTATCTATGATACCACACCTGGACTTCTCCAGGGGTCACCCACCTGGATACTGCCCTGGCCCTTCACTGCTTGGCTTCCAAGTTCGAAAAGGGTTTGGGCACTCCAGTGAGGTATGGTGGTATACTAGTTGCGAATTAAGTCACGACCAAGCAGCTCAGGTTAACTGCTAGGTAATACCTGAAGTATAGGTTTATAACCCAATAATTTTGGGGCAGAAGTAATATATCCCACCAGTGGCCCTGTAACAGTGTGCATGCAGTGTTGAGGTTGAAATATTATTTTTGGCAATGAGTATCAGGGTGACAGAAATAAATACAGAATATCCGTTGGTTAACTGATGGATTGGCAATGCCCGAGCTGTTGATAAAGCTTAAATAGCTGTATACATCACAATTGTGTTAGGAACACATTGGCATTGATTCTGTTGCAATTTGTTAGGAATACATTGACATTGATTCTGTTGCAATTAGTTGACATGTGACCCTTTGTAACAGTGTGTCACAATCGCAAAGTAGTTATGCTGGCACCACTAGAGGCAATATAGATCTCAAGTATCCATTAGCTCATTGATGATAATAATGGAGTCAGCCTGACCGTTCATCAGAGAAAAGAAAAATTGCTGATATAGTTATTGTAACTGACACAACTTAGTGCAATATAACTACAGGATAGCGGTTAGCCCAGTGTGGTGGTAACAGACTAAGCCTGTCAGTTAATGGAGCAAGAAATGCTGATGTTACGGTTTGGAGTGTACCACAGCTGACGATTCAGACTGTGGCAACTCCTGTACCTGATCCTGTAGTGCGCCGGCAGGGGATGTTCAGTCCTGATAGCCTGAGTGCTCGTGCGGTCTGAGCAGTACTTCGCCGGGATGCGGCTGGGGGAGTGACGCGGTCCGTCCCGATGTTTACCTTGAAGCTCAAACGGCTCGTGATGCTGTCAGTCGCCGCAGTGTAGCGCGGCTGGCGTGAGGACGCGGACTTACGGGTTCAAGCTCCCCAGTTTCGGCTGTATGCAAGGGGGGTGTGGGAGAGCCCAGCTCCGGCTCGATTCAATGGGAGTAACGTGAGGCGACTGTTTGGACACGTGTTTCGCCTACGTCGGCTTCTTCATGCAGCGCCTTACTTCACATGTATTACTCGCCGTTTGAACACAAAGCAGGTAGATATTTGCAATCAAAATACACTTGCTGTACAAGCATTCTATGCATCTCACTGATCATGGGACCAGACCTGACCTTCCATCGCTTTAATTTTAATTTCTTTGAGATTGTGAAGAGGATGGTAAAGGTGGCCATACATCAGAAAGATATTTTACCCAATCATACAATCTCAATTGATTGTAAAATGGATTGTATGCAGATTGTGTGCACATTGTGTGTCCAAAAACCACCAAGGACTGCCGGGGAATTGAAGGGAAATTGGACACAATCATGAGCGCAATCGATCTTAAGATTGCTCTTTCCCCTGCCAAAGGAAATGCAACATGGCTTTAATAAGTTTCTGGTTGTCAGACTTAGTGATTAAAAAGGGAAGACGATAGTTTTCAACACCGCAATCTGACCTATTAGGGACAAGGGGAGGTTATGCCATCCATCTCGTTTAGAAAGAAGGCCATCTATAACCCTGGTAACATTAACATCTTCGGCGAAGAGAGCTATTTTTAGCTCTAAATCGCCCACATAAATGCCTCTGTACCTACCGGAGGCCCTCAACATTAGTGCTAGTGGTTCCAAGGCAATGGCTAATAAAATAGGTGACAGGGGGCATCCCTGTCTAGTCCCCTTCTCGATGACAAAAGGTTCTGATAGAAACCCATTGCATGCTATTCTGGTTTGTGGTTGGTTGTAAAATAATTGTATCATTTGGATGAAGCATTCAGGAAAGTTGAATTTTCTAAGGGTCTCATATAGGTGGGGCCATTCTATAAGGTCAAAGGCCTTCTCTGCATCTAGGGAAATAATTGCTCCAGGAATCGGGTGTGCAGAGGACCGAGAGGCCTCTAATGCAGCTATGACTTTACAGACAATTATAACTGAATGCCTACCTGCTATAAAACCCGTCTGATCCGGGTGGATAATTCGGGGTAATACTGATTTAAGCCTATTTGCTATTACTTTTGTGAGCAGTTTATAATCCAGGTTTAGCAGGGATATTGGCCTATACGAGCCTGGAAGGCCCAGATCCCTGTCTGGTTTAGGAATAATTTTTAAAATGGTGGAAGTAAAATGCAAGGAAGGGGCGTGATTCGACAGCATATAATTAAAGGCTTTGGTGTGAATGGGGGCGAGTTGAGGGCTTAATAGTTTATAAAATTCACCACTAAACCCGTCCGGGTCAGGGGCTTTGTTGGGCTTCAAACTATTAATTGCAGATATTACCTCCGCCTCTGTGATTTGAGAGATTAAAAAGTTTGACGTTTCCTCACTTAGGGTGGGATATGTGATTCCAATCTTTTGGAATGAGTCGGGGATTAGTTGATGTCTGAGAGGCGGGATCTGATCCTGAGGGGAGAGAGGAGGAATATAGGGTTTTGTAAAAATGCTGCATAGTCTGGGCTATCTGTATATAGACGTAGTCATTGTCCCATCTTGTTTTCGGATGTACGGATGTACTACAGCTGGTTTGTAGGTACCTTTGAGGAGACAAGATAGGAGTGTTCATACTTTATTAACGAAACGGTGACATTTATAATTCACAGAGATGAGGTATCTGTCGCCCAAATCCGCCAGGTACTCATCGAAATGTGTCTTTAGTAGCTGTGGACAGAGACGTTTTAAAAGTCTGGTATGCGGTAGTTAATTCCATTTGTAGTTTCAGATATTTTTTGGAATAGGTTTTGTTTGTTGCTGCAGTAAAATAAATTATAGAGCCTCTTACCACTGGTTTTAAGGCCATCCAGAATAGTCTTATTCTATTCGAGTTATATGAGTCTACATATTGGTACTTCCTGTAATAGTAAATTTTGAAATTTTGGGGATTTGCAAAATCTAGTAGGGAATTTCCACAGCTTCTCAGCACCAGATTCATCATGTGAATATGGGTTTTTACCATAGCGTGGTCTGACAGCACTATAGGAGCGATATCAGAGTAATAGCCTGGGACAGGAAAATAAAATTTATGCGGGAAAAAGATCCGTGGGCTGAGGAAAGGCAAGTGGAATCTCTGTCTAGGGGGTGATGCACTCTCCATACATCTATGATTTGTAATGACTCCTGTATAGCTGAGATAACTAACTTCGGCAGGGGAGGGGGAGTACCCCTAGTAGTAGATCTATCTAGATTGGATGAGGCAACAATATTAAAGTCTCCCCCGACAATAAGATTCTGGTCTATGTATGGAGTGAGTATGGCTAATAAGGAACAAAAGAATACTTTCGAGTAAGGGGCCATAGACATTTGATGTTGCTCTACTTGCACCAAATAACCCTGTGTGCCATTTCCAGGCACCTTGGCTGCACCAAGCATCTTCCTTACTCCAAAGACAAAGACAAGGGGTGACATTTAATGAGATGCGAAAATGTGATTTGTGCAATTTTTTGACCAAAAACGTCCGAAATCGCACATTTTTCCGGATTTGCATATTTAATGAGATGTGAAAAACGGCAAAAAACAAGTTTTTTTGCTGCGAAATCGCACATTCTGAAGCTGCGATTTTTAGTAACGCCGGAACACGAATCCAGATGATTTCCCATTGAAAAGTATGCAAATTGCATATTTAATGAGATGCACATTCGGGAAAATGTGTCTAAAAATCGCCACACATGCAGACCAGGTTCTGACAGGAGAATTGGGCAGAACCCTGTACAGATCATTGAGATCTGTGATTGGTCCTGTCTTAAAAAATGTGTTAAAGTTTTTTTTTTTTTAAATGGCATGGGGTCCCCCCTCCTGAGCATAACCAGCCCCGGTCTCATTCAGCCAGACCTGGACTTTTTACATAAGGTCCCCCGGCGAACCATGAGCAACATGGCTGATCAGCCTTGGACGGGGTCCCTGGGGGAGTGGGGACCCCCTAATAGAGGGGTCTCCCCCTCGGCTTTACCCATCCAGGGCTGAAGCCCAGGACTGTCACCACCGTCCCTGGGCTTTGGATGCTGGCCTGATAGGGTTAAAACACTCATTCATAACATTTCAGTCAGTGTGGGGCGAGTTGGCTCTGGAGAAGGGAGGACAGCGCTTGACCCTGGGTCGGTAAGTATATTGGTGTAAAAGTGAGGTGTGTGTGTGTGTGTGTGTGTGTGTGTGTGTGTAATAAAGTTCTACTTTTCTGTGTGTGTGTGTTTTATTTTATTTTAACATTCTTTTTTACAGGTAGACTATGAGTCCCATTAAGGCCCCGCATGCTGGGACTTGTGGTTTGCTAAAACTCTCATCCTATTGAATGTCACCCCCTATGTCATAGGGTGTGATTTTTTTAGAAGAAATGATAAATCCCTTGCAATTTCTGTAAATTTTTAAGTTGGATTTATTTATGTAAAATTAAAAATAGATTTTTTTTTAAAACAGCATGGGGTCCCTTCTTGAGCATAATCAGCACAGACCTTTTTGAGTCTGTCCTGGTTTCCCAAATATGATGGAAACAAATGGTGGGCTTTCCCTGTATTTAAGAAACCAGCACTAGGCTATTGGACCGGTCCAAGTGCCAATTTTCACTTTGAAAAACGAGAAAGAAAGAAACAGATCAAAGAGTGCTGTGACAAATACTGTGTCAGACATTTTAACTGCCCAAGTATTCGGAAATACGGCACAGTGCAGATAACTATCAATAAGACAAGTGCAAGAATCAGGCTGTTAATTTTTTTTTGAAAGACACTGCAAAAGTGCACCATTGTACAGCAAGTCCAACATTGTACAGCAGTGTCACTGGGGTCTTTGACTATATATTAATTAAAGTACACTACCATAGGAGTATAGAGGCCCATTCCCTGTAACCAGTGGCATAACTAGATATCTGCGGGTCCCATTGCAAACATTTGTAAGGGCTCCCATGTACCATTAAATGGTGAAAGATATATGCTGTATATAACATATGTAACTTTGACAGGGAAGGTGGGTCCCTTTAAGCTCTGGGCCCCATAGCACCTTCACCTATGGCAGTTACGCCCTTGCCTGTAACCATCATTTTAGTGTTCTAATGGTACATTGTGTTTCCTATTCACGTTAGAAGACTAATGGATTATTAAAAAAAACTTGTGCAATTATGTTAGCACAGCTGAAACTGGGTTTGCTTGTTAGAGAAGCTATAAAACTGGCCTTCCTTTGAGCTAGTTGGGTATCTGGAGCATCACATTTGTGTGTTCGATTATACTCTCAAAATGGCCAACTAAAGAAATCTTTCATGTGAAACTCGACAGTCTATTCTTGTTCCTTAAAATAAAGGCTATTCCATTCCAAGAAATTGCAAAAGAACTAAACATTTACTACAATGGTGTGTACTATTCCCTTAAGAGAACAGCATAAACAGGCTCTAACCAGAGTAGAAAGAGAATTAAGAGGCCCCAGTGCACAATGGAGCAAGAAGACAAATAAATTATAATCTCTAATTTGAGAAATAGACACCACACAAGTCCTCAACTGGCAGCTTCATTAAATAGTACAAAAAAATGCCAGTGTCAATGTCTACAGTGAAGTGGTGACTTTGGGATGTTGGCCTTCTAGGCAAAGTGGCGAAGAAAAGCAATATCTGGCCAATAAAAGGAAAAGATTAATATGGTCAAAAAAACACAGACATTGGACACAGGAAGTTTTGAAAAAGTGTTATGGACAAATGAATTGAAGTTTGAAGTGTTTGGATGACGCAGAAGAACATTTATGAGATGCAGAATAAGTGAAATGAAGCTGGAAGAAGTCCTGATGCCACCTGTCAAGTATGGTGGAGGCAATGTGATGGTCTGGGGCTGCTTTGGTGCTGGTAAGGTGGGAGATTTGTACAAGGCAAAAGGGACGTCATGCCATACCCTGTGGATAGTGCTTGATTGGAGCCATTTTCCTCCTCCAAAAGGACAATGACCCAAACCACAAATTATGCAATAACTATTTAGAGAAGAAGAAGGGAGTTGGTATTCTGTCTGTAATTGAGTGGCCAGTGCAGTCACCAGATCTTAACCCCATTGAGCTGTTGTGGGAGCAGCTTGACTGTATGGTACTGTATGTAAGAATTTCCCTTCAAGCCAATTTAATTTGTGGGAGGTACAGTCCTTCAGGAAGTGTGCAGTGACATTTTTCAAAAATATTATTTCAAATGAAAATCATTATTTCTAACCTTGCCAATGTCGTGACTATATATTTTATTCATTTTGCAACTCATTTGACAAATAAAAGTAATTTTTTATGTAAAACACAAAATTGTCTGAGTGACCCCAAACTTCTGAATGGTAGTGTATTTGTTTGCTGACCCAACTCTACATACCTACCTGCACAGGCACTAAAGCTGCTTTATACAACTATATTTCAATATTGTAAATCAATATTTCTGCTGCTGAAAGACTTATCTATAGCTATTTATTATCATTTGCGTTCAAAGATTTAAATGTCATTATAATAGTTTTACAATGTCATGTTTCACATGCCTGAACATTTTTGAAATGTGTCAAAGCACACAGCAGTAAATATACTCCCATGGGTAAAATACTCATTGCCCCATACATGTCTATTTGTGAGAAGTGGCATCCATAACATTGGTCAAAAGTGAAAATCTAAACTACATGTATATACCAAGCAATTACACAATCACTTTCAAGACATAAATGTATATACAGTATTATAGGAAAATCATAGGTTATTTCAATATATTATATTCCCCATATATTATATAAACTTGACATCTAATTTATAATCATTAAAGGTAGGAACCTTTTAATATTGTAAATTACATGTCAATTGTTTTACAATTAAAATACAATTAAAATGCAATACCTAAGAATAAGAAAAATTGCCAGAAGAGTATAGTGCCTCTACCACTGTTGAATTATGGAATAGCCTTCGTTTTAACCAGCAAAGGAGGGCAATTAGGAATATTGCACTTTTTGACCCAATAGTTAACAGAATTTTAATAACTGAACTGCACTGAACATGACAAGTGGATTTTATTTTCTTGGTTTTAGGCCCGTAATTGCACAATCAGTCTTAGTTTTATTTAGATGATTATATATCTGCAGATAATGATGTAAAATGCTGTATTGCAAAATTTATGTTTAGTACAGAGCTGTAATGCTTTTTAAAGGGGAAAAGAAAGAAGGTCGTTTTAATTCTATCAATTTAAAAACAGAAAATAATTGATACTTGATGTAATTTAAATGTTTAAAACAGAACAAGGGAGTTGTAAAAATTTTTATGTAATCTGATTGAATTATCTGGTTTTCTTAATGTAATTAAATATTAATGGGAATTAACAAAGTAGTGGGAAACACGTGTCGCCATCACCCATTCAGATCTTTAGCATATGCAGTCAAGATTTATTCAGATTACAGTCCTATTTGTCGGGTTTCCTGATTTTTTAATACCAGCCCCAGCTTTCAGCCTGGTGCTGGTTACGGCTGTGGGGGGGACCCCACGCCGTTTTTTTTAATAGGTTAATAGAGAGCCCCTGAGGCGTTGAATAGGGAGAACGGGCAGCTACCCGGCGAATCTCCCTACAGGGAGAATTGGGGAGAAAGTGCAGCGAATCCTACACAGGATTCGCTGCAGCTCCCCATAGAAAGCATTGAATACCTGCCTAAGTGAAAAGCTGACTTATTAGCAGTCTCTGCTGCAATACCTCCTACTCTTTGTACAATATAACTTTTCTAAAAATATTGTAAGAACTTTACCATAAAGGGAACTAAAGGTGTCAATGGATAAATATCTAAGTCAGTGACAGCTAAGAGCTACTGTTGCCACTACCAAAAGCACTTGATGTACATACATTGATAAGCAGTGATGAGCTTTCAGGGGACTATAGAGATTTACGTGCATTTTCTGTGCTCGTTGGTAAAATGTTCTTCAGTTTGTCCTCACATTCCATCTACGGTATAATATTGTAGTCAGGAAAAGAACAACTGAGATGAGCTGCAGAGAGTAGAGTTATATACTGTGTGACAGTTTAATGTTTGTAATCTCAGACTGTCAGTATGAGTAATTAGTTATTTTCTGTGATCTATGTGAAGTTTACAGATAAAATACATCTAGGCCATGACTACCTTTGATTCATCTCAATTATCTTTTCACAAAGTACAGTAGATTGTTTTCAGAAAAATTGACTCTCTTACTTCTTTATTAGTATAACACTCTAAATTGGCATTTACTAATTCTTGTAACTTCCTTTGCTCTAATTTCTTCCGTTATTTTTTTTTCTTTTTCATTACATTGAAAAAGAAAACCGATGGCTGAATAAGCTGGAGGTAACATAAACTACCGAAGGAGTCTGAGATGCCTGCACTTTGGTTGTGGTTTGTGTTTAGGCTATGATGCTGCGGCTATAGCCAATTAGAGAGTAGGGAGGAGTTTTCTGTGTAGGAATAGCCAGAGAGTCAGGTGATCTGCACTCTGGTCCGATTTTCCAAGGAGCAGGTTGGTTTCTGACTCTCTCCTGTACTTATTCCTCTTTCATCGCTACTTATTCCCCTGCTGTAAAACATACTTCTCTCTCATTTCCTTTTGCACCTATCTCTCTCTCTCTTTCATTCCGGCTGCTCCTTGGGGGATTTGGGCCAGATAGTGTAGCGCTGCTGCTGCCCGGCATAGCCATGCCGCGCCCGCGGAGGAACATCCACCCTCCCTCCTGTTTTGCACAGCCCGGCTCCCCCTCTGCTCCCCCAACGGCCAGCGTCACGCAGGCCGGGCGGGGAGGCAGAGCGGCGGCGAGAGCGGGTACACTGCGGCGGGGCGCGAGGTCCGCGTCATCGGCTGATGACGCGGTGGCGCGCGGCGCCAGGCCGCAAGCTAACAGAGAGAGTAGCGCTCCCGCCCGGGGTAGCGGAGGCACCCCCGGCGGCGGTAGTCAGCGGGGCAGGCGCACGCGGTCCCAGGGTCCCGCAGCAGCAGGAACAGGTGCATCCGCGCCTGTCCAAGATGGCCGCCGGACGCGAGCTGCGGGTTCTGGGACACAGCCCAGGGATTCTTCTGCCCAGCCAGCCCTGCCTGCTTTGCCCACGCAGGGCCACCCCTCCACGGGGTCCCCCATGACTCCCTTAAGGAGGGCAAGGAGCGGGTGGCTCTCTAGGGCGCGCTTGCTATCCCAGCGCGTCAGGCTCTCACAGGCAGCGCAGGCTATTTCAGCCACGGCTGCAGAGACAGTGTCCCCTGGCGTTGCGCAGGCACCCTCCACAGAGGTGGATATGGCGGTGGTGCGGCAGCTGGTAGCGATGCTGACGCCGCGGGCGGGTCAGCAACCTGTACAGTCTGGGCC
This sequence comes from Crinia signifera, assembly GCF_055691185.1. Taxonomy (NCBI): domain Eukaryota; kingdom Metazoa; phylum Chordata; class Amphibia; order Anura; family Myobatrachidae; genus Crinia; species Crinia signifera. The sequence continues at coordinate 151,193,187 of NC_139217.1, forward strand.
TGGGAATCAATCTACTGCTGTCCTCCCTTCTGTTCCTTCTAATCGGGACCCTGCGGCGCACGTGCTGGCAGCTCTGGGCACGCCTTTCACGAGGATGGCTTCCACACCGCCGAGGTACGTAGTCGTGCCGTTACCGTCGCAGCACCAGGCAGATGGGGCCATTGACGGGCCGTCAGAGGTGGCTGGTCCTTCCGGAACAGCAGGTGCGGCTACAGCGGGAGCTGTGTCAGGTGGGTCAGCCAGAGCACGCAAGAAGCGCAGGCGCAGGTATTCCCGTACATCCTCCTCCTCGGGGTCAGAGTCGGTGACCTCCGGCGAGGAGGGGGGACGCAGATCCAGGCACAGGCGCTCTAGTCCTCCAGTGGCGACTCGGGCTCCCCGTTGTTTCCTAGGGGGCAGGTGGTCCACTGCGAGAATACGGCAGTACTAAGAGGCCTCAGGCGCAGCGTAAGGGATAGGATAAGGGAGGGCAGATACGTCAGCTTCTTTACCATGACTGCGCAAGATGAGAGATCAGAGATAGCAAGTGGGGCTGTTCAGGTTTGCTGCTTGCTACTTGGAGACCAGACCCCAGGAGCATATGAATGTTATTAGGTACATCCATATGATGCACGCCATGTATATGGACGACGGCGAGAACGTCTGGCGGGCTTATGACGAGCAATTCCGACGGAAGCAGTCGGGTTGTGAGATCATGGCCCTTGGCGCTAAGGATGTCGAGGTGTGGATGGGTAAGAAACCGTCGGTTTCGACCTCCGACGCCCCGGCTCCGGCGGCCCCTACACCTGCGTCAGCCCCGCGCAGGGCCCCCTCGTCCTTTCGTGGGGGCTCTGGAGGGGGGCAGTCGGCGGGCAGATGTTTTGCTTACAACGGGGCAGGATGCGCAGCGGGTTCCCGCTGTAAGTTTCGTCACCAATGCTCAAAGTGCTGGGGAGGACACCCGGTTAAGGAGTGCACGCGTGGCAAGCAGGCTGGGGGGGCGCCCAGGCAAAATGCCGGGGCCAACCCAGCCCCTGCTCCTCCTCAGTAAGGCCCCGTCTCCAGTGAGGGGCGACCGCCTAGCCAGTTGGAGGAAGCGCGGTTTCTGGCCGCGGGTTTCTCGCAAGGATTCCTCCTCCCCATTCAAGGGGAGGTGGCGTCCGGGTCTCCGAGAAACCTGAAGTCAGCAATCGACATGCCTCAAGTCGTCCTGGAGAAGGTCGAGAAGGAGGTAAACTTGGGCAGGATGGTGGGGCCATTTCCTGAACCTCCGGTTCAGGGTTTGGTGCTGTCACCTATTGGAGTGGTCCCCAAGAAAGAGACAGGCAAGTTTCGTTTGATACAGCATCTGTCCCACCCACCTGGATTGTCCGTGAATGATGCAATTCCTATGGAGTTGTGTCACGTACGGTACCAATCCTTTGAGGAGGCTCTGGCTATTGTGCGCGGCTTCGGGGGGCGGGCCCTGCTAGGCAAGGTTGACATCGAGTCGGCATTCCGACTGCTGCCCCTGCACCCGGACTCCTTTAGGTTCATGGGGTTTAGGCTGCCTTCAGGTTATTATGTAGACCGTTGCTTGCCTATGGGCTGCTCCGTGTCCTGCGCCTATTTCGAGTGTTTTAGCAGCTTCCTGCATTGGTGCGTCACGGAGTATACGGGCGAGCCGGGGGTCGCCCATTATCTGGACGACTTCCTGTGCGTAGGCCCGGCTGATTCCCCGCGTTGCGGGGCTCTCCTGAACGCAATGCAGCAGCTGTTCTTACATTTCGGAGTCCCAGTCGCGGCGGACAAGACAGAAGGGCCGACTGAGTGCCTTTCATTCTTGGGCATCGAGATTGACACGCGGGCCGGGTGCTGCAGGTTGCCCCTTGATAAGCTTGCACGGCTGCAAGGGGCGATCTCCCAGTCCCTGGCCTCCGGCAAACTCCGGGTACGCCAGCTACAGTCCCTGCTGGGCCTGTTTCATTTCTCCTGCCGGGTTATCCCCATGGGGAGGGTTTTCTGTCGGAAACTGGAACTGGCCATGGCAGGTCCAAATAGGCCCCAATTCTTCGTCCGCCTGAATGCGGAACTCAAACGGGATCTTAGAGTTTGGGAAGTTTTCCTCCGCGACTTCAACGGTGTGTTGCTGTGGCCTAGCCCTCCGCGGTACAGCGGGGACTTGCAGCTATACACTGATGCGGCGGGGGGAATCGGCTTTGGAGCCTTCCTGCATGGCTCTTGGTGCGCTGAGACCTGGCCGGAGGAATGGGCGCTGGAAGGGCTCACCAGGAACATGCTTCTGCTGGAGCTGTTCCCTATTGTGGTGGCCCTGGAACTATGGGGCGACCGCCTACGTGATGCCTGCATCACCTTCTGGTGTGATAACCTGGGGGTGGTGCAGGACATCAACAGACAGAGCTCTTCTTCTCTGCCTGTTGTGCGCTTGCTCTCTCGCCTTGTATTGGTTTGTCTGCGGCTTAACCTGCATTTTGTGGCCAGGCACGTTCCCGGGGTGGACAACTCGGTGGCCGACGCCCTGTCCAGGCGTGACTGGGCTAGGTTCCGGTCCCTAGCTCCGGGAGCGGATTTGGTTGGTGAGCCGTGTCCTCCTTATGTTTGGCAGGTCATCAGGCCGGCATGGAGGAACTAGCCATGCGGGCTATTGCTCTCAGGACGCTGCGTTGTTACCAAGCTGGCTGGCTGGAATGGGAACAATTCAGAATGTCCGCGTCACAACAAGGTAAGGCCCCTGGCGACGCCATGCTGGCGTTTGTGTGGAGTGTGTACTCCGGAGGGCGGACTGTGTCAGCCGTGAGACGGCTGTTGGCCGGCGTGTCGTTCTTCTCATCGCTGTATGGGAGATCGGACCCCGGTCGGTCTTTTCTTGTGTCTCGGGCCATGAGGGGCTGGCGGCGCGCTTCCCCTGTGGCTCCAGATAGCAGAAGGCCCATTGACGTGTCCCTGCTGCCTCCCTTATTGGGGGCGGTTTGGGATGTATGTCACTCTGAGTATGAGGTCCGACTGTTTCGCTTGGCATATGTCATGGCATTCCATGGAGCTTTCAGGGTTGGCGAGCTGGTAGCCCCATCAAGGCATCGACCTTCTCCTCTGTTGTTAGAGGATGTATTGATACAGGGCGATTTGGTTTGGTGCCGGGTAAGACGTTCCAAGACGGATCAGACTGGGAGAGGCCAATGGCTGTCATTGCAACCGTGCCCGGTGGAAGGGATTTGCCCAGTGGCGATGGCAAGCGCCTACGCCCTGCTGCGTCCTGACCGCCCCGGGGCATGGTTAATGCATGCAGACGTCTCTTCATTGACAAAATACCAGTTCTGTCATGTTTTGCGACGTGCCCTGGGATCTCTTGGCCTGGATCCGCGGGAGTTTGGTACACACTCCTTTCGGATCGGGGCGGCCACATCTGCTGCTGCTGGGGGTCAATCCGACGCAGAGATACAGTCTCTGGGTCGATGGCGCTCGGCAGCGTTCCGCAGATACATTCGGCCTGGTCTGTCTCTCCATCTGCAAGACCGTAATCGACTGGACGCATAAGTACTCGTCTCACTTTAGCGGGAGTCTTGAGGTGGTCCACTTTCCCCCAGGGGCACAATTCGGCTTAATTCCAATCTGACATGGCGTCCTGGTTAGTTTACTCCGGGGGTTTTCTGTGCAGTGTGCCTCAAGGTCTGGTCGGTTACGGTTTACTTTATCTTTGCCTTCTCCAGTGTGGTTGGTCTGTCAAGTGAGGTGTGATTTTGATGGCATGTGTCCTAACCTGTTTACATCTTTCAGGTCGCAGGGACTCCAAGACGGTGTGGGTGATGGGACACTCTTTTGTCCATTGGGCATCGATGGCATGTGGCAGTTTGAATGACAGTATGCGAGTGAAAGCTCAGAAAGTGCGATGGTTGGGTGTGCGAGGCATGCGCTGGGGAGCGCTACAGGGTCTGTTGCTAAGGTCGGTGCGGGACTTTGGAGTCCCTGAGGTGCTAATCTTGCACCTGGGCGGAAACGATCTAGGCCAATGCACCGCCTTAGAACTGCGGTCGATTATCATCAGAGACCTGCATATTGTGGCTCAGGCGCTCCCTTGCTGCCAACTGATTTGGTCCTCAATGATTCCTAGGCGAGTCTGGAGGAATGCTAGGTCAGGGCCCCGCTTGGATAGCGCACGGAGGAAGGTCAATGCTGCGGTGCAGCGATACCTGTTGGCTAATAGGGGGGGGTCATCAGGCATGACTCCATCACCTATAAGCGGGGTTCCCTGTATAGGCCGGACGGTGTCCATCTGAGTCCTGAGGGAATGGCCATATTCCTGGACGATTTGTTTAGAGGTTTTAGTTGATGTGTTATTGTTTAGTAAGTGCTGAGCGTTTAGGGTGGCGGTGCTGCAGCCTAAGGCTTGGCTTGTGGCAGTAAAGAACGGTCCTTGTTCAAATGAAGTGTTATGAGGATAGTGGGGTGCGCTCTCCCGTCAATGATACGCTTGTAGCCCATGCCCCTTGGACAGGGGTGGGATGCACCACTTGCCCGAGTGGGTAGCGTGGGAGAGTTGAACACCAATGATGTGTGAATGGTGTGATGTCATCTTACCCCTCTTTTCTCTATGACCGTTCTTTAGGGCCGCCACCCTCTTCTATAGATTAATATATATAGTTGTCAATTAATAAATTTGACATTCATTATTTGAAACGCCAGCACTTGTGTCTGTCTCTTTATTTGTAGTGTTAAGTTAGATAAGTTTAGATAAGTTATTAAAGTGTTATGGCATAAAGATTGCCGATGGTACGTTTATGTTTTATTTGTCTAAAATGCTCCAATATGAACATCGCAACTATGTAATATCTTTTTCCTTTACTGTTCCTCAGTTGCTACTATTACATGTCTCACTGCTGTTTTAATTTAAATAAATATATATATATATATATATATATATATATATATATATATATATATATATATATATATATACAGTATGATAGCCAATATTTTGGGATATTTCGTTACCACTATTTTATATTGTAGCAAGAATTTTGGAGTCAAATGTGCTGTGTTCCTAACCACCACAGGGATACGGTCATTGGGTCTACAGCAAGTTGGTCGACAAGCATTGGGTCGACACCGTTAGGTCAACATGGGGATAGGTCAACATGGTTCTATGTCGACATGTGTCAAGGTCAACACGGGTTTATGTCGACAGGTCATTTGGTCGACACAAGCATTAGGTCGACAGGGTCTAGGTCAACAATCAAAAGGTTGACATGGGTTTTTCACTGTTTCTTGAGCCGACATGTGCCGACAGGTGGTATTTAATGCCCTAGCATCCACTAGGGTGTGGTGGAAGAATAAAATAGTGTGCCGAGTGCAGCAAGGCACCGTGCCTGAAGCATTGCGAGCGAAGCGAGTGATGCGAGGGGATGCGGTGGACTGGAAACTGTGTCCATGTCGACTGTGTCAACATTCTGGTAAAAAAACCTGTGAAAATCCTGTGTCGAACTTTTGACTGTCGACCTAGACCCTGTCGACCTAATGCTTTAAGATAAGATAAGAATACTTTATTGTTATTAACAATACATCACAACAATGCACTGTCAACAAAACTTAACACAAGAACCTACACAAAAGAAAAACATTTAGGGCAATTCCCATATCACTTTACAGCATTTAGCACACGAACAGCAGTGGGAAAAAAGCTATTTGACATACGCTTTATACGTGCCGGAATACTGCGATATCGTTTTTGTGATGGCAAAACTTCAAAAGCCTCGTATTTTGGATGGCTAGGATCTGCTAAAATACAATTTGCCTTCTTTAGCAATCTGTTTTTGTATAATTCATGGGCGCATGGTAAAGACACCCCGATAATTTTGCCTGCAATTTATATCACACGATCTAACGCGGTCCTCTCAGCCACGGTGCAGCTCCCAAACCAAACTATGATTCCATAAGTTAAGACACTCTCCACAATGCCCCCATAGAATCTAGTTAGCGTTTTAATGTAGGAGCATACAGCTTTGAGTTGCCATAAAAAGAAAAGCCTTTGCTGGGCCTTCTTAACCACCGTGGTAGAGTTTAGAGACAACGTAAGATCATTTGAAATGAGTAGCCCAAAAAATTTAAAAACCTGCACTTCCTCAATAGGCTTATTCTCAATAAAAATTGGAAGTATTGGCCTACCACAACCTCGTCTGAAATCTATTCTCATCTCCTTGGTCTTATTTGTGTTTAATTGCAGACAATTTTGCCTACTCCATTCAAACAGTCTGCAAACCTCAGACCTATACGCTACCTCATCGTCATTGGTTATCAGGCCAACCACAGCGGTGTCGTCCGCAAACTTCACCATCTGCACGGATTCTGAAGTTGACACGCAATCATGCGTGAACAAAGAATATAACAACGGGCTCAGGACACACCCCTGTGGTACGCCTGTACTAACCATGACCTCGCCGGAGATATGATTTCCGAGCTTCACTACCTGTGGTCTGTTCACTAAAAATTGTAGAATCCAATTACACAGATACCCATTTAGTCCCAAATTAAAAAGTTTGGAAACCAACGATGTTGGAATAATGGTATTAAAAGCAGAACTAAAATCCACAAATAAAATTCTAACATAGGAACCCCTTTCCTCAAGATGGCCCAGCGTTTGGTGCAGAACCAGCAGAATCGCATCATCCGTGGACCTATTTTCTCTGTAGGCAAACTGGAATGGGTCAAAATTTGCAGTAAAATGACTTGTGTCCCAAAACCAAGCGCTCAAAGCATTTCATCACCAATGATGTTAAGGCGATGCTTGTGTCGACCTATTGACCTGTCAACCTAAACCCATGTTGACCTTTCCCCATGTTGACCTAACGCTTGTCAACCAACTTGCTGTAGACACAACGATCCCAACCCCCACCACATTGGGGCTTGCTTTTTTATAGTAACCTTTAGATTACTGTAGGTTACACTTTAAATACAAACAAGTACATGTAGGGGCCAATTCGTATCATTGTGATTCGAATTCGATGCAAGCCCCGATGATTGGAGTTTGTGCATGGGCATTTTTGCGCATGTGCACACCCTGGCAGCGAAAGTCTTCAGCAAGTTACACACTCGCCGGACCATTCACTGCTAGGGTGGGAGGGCTGCAGGCATGCTGGGGGTGGCGGCAAAGGTCACATGACATATGCGATCGCACCATCCTTGATGAACAGCGACGGAAATAAAAGTCAGTATACACAGTGACCTTCGAATGATCTCTCTCCCCTTTGGCCGCATGTTAGGGGATGTGTTTACACATCCCCTCACATGGTACCAAGGGGATTCATTGGCAGGGAGGGGCGAGCGTTCTACATTTATGGGTTTGAAAGGCATCGAATGTATGCTGCCTAGTGAGCCAACCTGAATCAGTCCCGTAATATGGTGAAATATGAATCACTTGTATTGCCCTCACAGTGACTTCACTTATTGTAGACCCTTTCTTCAGAAAGAAAGCATATGTTGCCATGGCAGGGAGCTGCATAATTCATTAGTAAAGTGTTCTCATAATTGTCTCTTTCAAGACAAAAGTAACATAGACCCTAATTCAGACTTGATCGCACTGCTGCAAATTTGCAGGCTGGACGATTATCGATAGCCTGCACATTCATAATGCCGTAGTTCACCTGCATGAGGTCATCCTGCAATAAATTCCTGCTACTTTTTTACCACTGGCCATGAGCAAGTTAATTGACAGGAAGTTGGCATTTTAGGGTGGACACAATGGAAAAATAATTCGATGGTGAGCGGCTTGCGAAGGGATTTGCAGCTAATCCTGCTAAGAAATTTACAGGGCGGGATTTCATTCTGGCATATTCCATAGTGAGCCTATGCAAGTTATTTATGGTTGGGATTCCAATGGTCAGTATACACCACTATGTTTGCCACAAGACCTATTCTCAATCTACAGATGTAGCGGGATTCATCTTTGCAGGGGATGGCGATGGCGACGCCAGCCGCCATCCCCTGCCCCGCCCATCTGTATGCCGGAAGGGGACGCGCGCATACAAGGTGTGCGCGCGTCCCCTTCCGACGGTGCTGCCCTCGGTCGCCCGGTGCCCACACCGGGCGACCGCACCTCCCCGCAGTGCACTCGGGTCCCCCCCAGCCCCCTCGAGCGGGAGGCGGACAGTATTGCGTCCGCCTCGCCGCCCCGCCGCCCGGATACTGAGACGCGCGTGCGTGGGGGACGCACGTGCGTCTCAGTCAGATGGAGCGCCGTGTTGCTGGCGATTCGCCAGCAACACTAAGGCCGGCTCCATCTGTATGGGGGCCGTGGACCCCGACAAGGGAGAATAGTCCCTGTGAGTTGGAAGCCCGACTGTCGGGCATTTAAATAGTCAGGATTCTGATGTTGGTATATTGACCAACTGAATCCCGACTGATGGGACGTCATCTGGAACCCTTATGTTACTGTGCCGTGTGGAGGAAGCTGATTGAATGTTCTTTCCTGGATACATTTATAAAAAAGGTTCTGTGCAGTTTACATATTTTTGGTATTTTTGATCATCTACTGACTGTTAATCTTTTTCTGCACAAACTCTCTGACACTCCATATCTGCTAATCCATCACAGTAATAACCTGCTGACAGCACTACTAGTCTCTTTACATTATTTAAAGTTTTGCTTATCAAATTTAATTTCACAGAGGCAGTCAATCTTTTCTGAGATCTGGATAGTTAATATTACTCAGTATTTCCCACCATGTTATGGTGCCTGCGCTTATTCTAAAAATGATTGATTCTCATTTCTATTTGTATCAACATTATATATAGACTCCATGCAGCTACTGCATAACATTTCCATACCCATATACACATTTCAGTTGATCTATGCATTGGAAGAATGCTAAAGTTATGAATCATAAAAACATGACTCAAGATATATCTAGAGCAATCTCCCCACAATGAAATGTAATATCGCGTATTTCATGCGGTTGTACAGAAGTCTAATTGTTTAGTTAGATAGTCCAAAAATACCTTTATATGCATTAAAAAGAAGGTAGCAAATTTATACATTACAATTAACAGTACTTTTATAAAAAGAACATAGCTGCCAATCATGGACAGAAACTGCATTGGCAGGTATACAGAAGCATCACAAGGGGGAGGAGAGCCACAGCCAGGGGGTGACATCAAATTGCTGTCTCCTACACAGTGATAGGAGCCAGGTGCTGCAGTGTAATATTATCATGTAGCACTTGGCTCTTGACACTAAAAAGCTGAGTAGCCAGAGTCTACAGTCAGGTAATCAGGGGCTTCCTAAGATTCCACTACCCCTATGGTGATGTCAGCAGGGGAAATCCACAAGTCCATCCCCCTACCCGGGAACCTACAGTAGTGTTTATTCTAGCACCCACTATCTTTGAAAACCCATTCAGTTCCTCTTCCCTGCCTGGGGTGTCACTGCCTGCTGTGCTGTTTCTAGCACAGTTTGATCTGTATATCAGCACTGATATGCAAACCAGACCTGTGCTAGAAACATCACAGCAGACAGTGAAACCCCAGGCACGGAAGAGGAACTGCATGGGTTTTCAAAGATAGCGGGTGCTAGAATGAACACTACTACAGTATGTCCAAAGTTCGGTATGCGCAAGAGGCTCATGACCCCAGTGAGTGTCATTCACCATGTTGCCATCGCTGTTAGTACCATAACAAAATGTAAAGGAAATCAATATTCCTGTGGCCCCAGCTTTGCTTTACTGAGTATGTGTAGTGGACTGCCTATTAAAAGTGAAGCTCTGTTACTGCTTCACTGCTCATATTTATTAATTTTGATGTACAGTATCAAAGATAGTAGAATTGGCTGAACTACCTTAGAACCCAACAATTATATTCATGGTAATGTGCACCTTTGAGAAATGGCTCATTCGACTGTGATGACAGATGGGCAAAACAGAAGACACCCTAACTATTCCTGGAAACAAATTAGAAAACACAATCTTGGAGTATGTTAGAAAGGAGGTTGGTGTCCAGGTTATCAGAGGTGCTGGACTGCTCCTGAGACTCTGCTTGCATTGCTGGCTCCTTCTCAGTGACAGGAGCCAGTCACTGCAGGATAATGTCACACTCCAGCATCTGGCTCTTGGTCACTTTGAAGGAGCCAGCATTTTGGTGTCACCCAATGGAAAGTGACAACTAGTCTGAACCCATTTGTAACACCTCTGCCTTATAGGGTGCTAGAAGAGATCAGGTGCATAGGAAATGGGGATCAGGGCCGGTGCTAGGGGGTTCGGCGCCCTCCTGCAAACTATAAATTTGCGCCCACCCAAACTTTACAAAGGGAGGGTGGGGCCACACAATAATGCTCCCACTCCAAATTACACCACACTGTATCACAATCTTATTCACCTAACACAGCACCAGTGCCATAACTAGCCATTTTGGTTGCATGTGTGCAAAAACAGGGACAGTGCGTGGCTTCATTGGGAATTGGCGTGGTCACATAAAAGTACCAATAACACCATAATCCCCATAACACATTATGCTTCACACCTCAAAGCCCATAACATATTATAGTAACCACACACAGTAATTCACATTATTCGTAATGCCACACATCAATGGGCAGAACACCATAATGCCCATTACACATTATGCCACACACTGTAATTCCCCTTAAATAATATGCCATGAACTATAATGCCCATATGATTGACACACATTATGCTACACATAATGCCCCGAGTACTACTGCATATGCCCACATTTGTAGCGTTGCTTATTCATAACACCCACACCAGTTGCGAAAAGTAGTTGCTCTGCTTACAAGTAGTGCCCACACCAGTTGCAGACAGTAGTACCTCTGCCTACATACGCACCCACACCAGTTGCTGACATTAGTAGCGCTGCATATAGACGTGCCCACACCAGTTGCCGACCTTAGTAGCGCTGCCTATACACGTGCCCACACCAGTTGCCGACATTAGTAGTGCTGCCTATACACGTGCCCACACCAGTTGCCGACGTTAGTAGCGCTGCCTATACATGTGCCCACATCAGCTGCCGACATTAGTAGCATTGCCTATATGCGTGCCCACACCAGTTGCCGACATTAGCATATAGTACAGGGGCTATGTACAGGGGGTATGTATAGTACAGGGGCTATGTATAGTACAGGGGCTATGTACAGGGGCTATAGTACAGGGGCTATGTACAGGGGGTAAGTATAGTACAGGGGCTATGTATAGTACAAGGGCTATGTACAGGGGGTATGTAAATGGACTATGTACAAGGGGCTATGTACAAGGGGTATGTATAGTACAGGGGGCTATGTACAAGGGGTATGAATAGTACAGGGGGCTATGTACAGGGGGTATGTATAGTTCAGGGGCTATTTATAGTACAGGGGCTATTTACAGGGGGTATGTATAGTACAGGGGCTATGTACAGGGGGTATGTATAGTACAGGGGGTATGTATAGTACAGGGGCTATGTACAGGGGCTATGTATAGTACAGGGGCTATGTACAAGGGGTATGTATAGTACAGGGATAATGTGCAGGGGGTATGTATAGTACAGGGGCTATGTAGTGACTATTAGGAAATGAGTCAGGATCTGGTAATTCATGGGTTACTATTCCTAGACTCTAGTATTAGTAAAATAACATGTAAAGTCACTGCAATGATACCAACTTATTTAGACTGGAGATAAGCAGCTGATATATTGCACTATGAAATGAGGGCTAGAACAATGTGATTTGCAAAACAACAGTTAATGCAGAGTGGGGACTGTGCGACCCTTGCAAGGTCAGTGTGTAACTGTGTAAATAAAGCCTCCCTCCATCCATCATTATCCCCCTCACTCGATGCTCTACACTAGCGACCCTCTTGTCCTGTCCTGAGCACCTGATCCCTCCGTGGCCAGGGGGAAGCTATAATGCTCTGCTCAGAAAATTAGCTTCCCTGTAACCCCTTCCCTGCCGGGCAGAGCAGACTGGGTGGTCACCTCCTGAGTAGCAGAAGCATAGCACATACACAAACATACTTGCTGCTGCTGCCAACACCATCCGTCCTCAGTCACCTGTAAGACTACGATGATATGCATACTGTATGTGCCATCCACTCACGGACAGAGGGAATGTCTGACCCGGGGATTAACCCCTGATGCTACTACTGCACTTAAATTTTCAGCACTACCACTGTACTCGAGTCACAGCCCGGCAGCTGCTTTGAAGTTCCCACTGCTGCTGCTGCTGAGTTCAGTACCCGCCTACTCTCTTACACAAACAGCCTATAGGCAAGCAGCTTACTCCTAAATGCACCCCGTGCTGTGCCTGGCAAGGGTTTGTGGGAGTTGTAGTTTTAGTATTTGCTGCCGGGCTGAGGGAAGGTTGTGCGTGCGGCCCTGCCAGGAGGGATAGCGGCCGGTTCTGGTGTCCTATGAGCCGGCCGACCAGGAAATGGCCCGGTTTCCCGGCAGACCAATCCGCCTGTCAGCAGAGGATGTACAGCAGGAAGGGCACCTCTCCTGCCCAGCGCCTACCTGCTTTGCATCCTCTGCTGAGCGGGTAGCGCCGGCCGTGATGGGGATCTAGACTGCACTCCATGGGTAACATTTACTAACCTGGCCAATCACACCCGATCAGCTGTACGAATGGGATCAGCCACGATTGCATGTTTTTTCCACCTGAGAACTCCGCAAATTGATAAAGCTGCTAAATTCTCAGAATTCTTATTTTCCAATGGTAGTCATTCATGTTTGGCTACTGAGTTTCTCGGCAGCCAATTATCAATGACCCTGAAGCATTGCACGCAATGCTTTTCTGTTGCTTTTTTGAGCCAGTCCTGGTTTCTCAAATATAGGGGACAAAAAGTTCCTCTCGTATTTCATAAACCAGCACCGGGCTCATGGACTGGTCCTGGTAATAAATATACAGGGGAAAAAAAACACTAGGGGACGCTCATATTTTTATAACCAGCACTGGGCCCCAATGGCCTTCACTCTGGCTGAACCACAGCAGATACCAATACTTAAATTTTTTTAAAAAAAATTACACTGTAACTGCTATCAATCTGGCACCCACCACTGGCCGGGTGCTAGCTTATAATAATGTTACATGCAGAACACTGCCCCCCTCTGTTTTGTATGTAACTATGAATCCCAAAAAGACAGCACTTCTCATTACATACAGTCAGGATGAGCAGTCTAGAGCCCCATTTCCTTCAGTACTGTACAGTATAAATGTTATATTGTGTGTATATTTACACACTTGACATATGGGATTGCATCATTCTAGACTAGCACCCCTTCCCTCAAATTGTTTTTAAGCAGGAACCTAGTATATACAGCCGCTAATACGAACAGATACGACATCGATAAATACATAGCAGTCGTATTTGACTGTTTTGTAAATTACACTCCGGAATACAAATTTGCATACGGCTAAAACAGCCGTATGCAGTCTTATCCATTCGTATTAAGAATACGAATACGATTTTTCTTATTCTTAGTAAATTTCAAACCAAGTATTTTCATGGGGATGCCTATAAAACTCTGGCCGTTCCACTGATCCCCCTCTGGAGCGAACGTCTCAGCGAGTGAGAAACTCAACAAAGCCGCCCGGGAACATAAAAAGTAATGTTTAAATATCTTAAAATACATAAAATTAGCATGACACGTTTTGCTTTTTTTTTTCTAAATGTGTCCTTAATGTAAAAGCAACTAACTTTTTATTAAGTAATAAACTTGCATAAGCAAACCATTGTTTTAAAACACAATACCAAATAAAAACATAACAGATTAATTAGCTATTTTTCAAAATATTTGTTAAAACAACACAACATTAAGGATTGCACTAAATAATGTGTATCCTTTATAATAAGCACTGCAAAACATTATTCGAATATTTAGCTATCTGTCCTTATGTTTGTTACATGTTCTTTCTTCTAATGATCATCATTGGTTGAAGTACCAGGCCCTTGATGCACAGCTTCCACCCTTGAAGATGGGCCAGCAATTTGGCTTTACAGTCCTGCAGAGGAATAAGATATTTTGTAATTATGAGAAAAAGAGTCATCTTTTTAAGACCTCTGGCAGAAGTACAGGCCAATATCTTTTAATTTAAAAATAGAGGACTAGTAGTAACTTCCTCCTCGTGTGTATGTTTGCCTCTAGATGTTGCAGATTTTCTCAGTGGTGCTGTGAATAAAAAAGTACAAAAAAAAAAAAAAAGATTATAGAAACGTAGAATTTGACAGCAGATAAGAACCACTTGGCCATCTAGTCTGCCCCTTTTTTAAACATGTTACCTCAAACCATATTTGATCCTTATTTTTTTGTAAGGATATCAATATGCCTATCCCAAGCATGTTTAAAGTGTACTTCAACTATCTCACTATCTTTTGCATCAATGCTTATCTAGAAAACTGAAACCTGGGTTGATGTGCTTTGGTTCCGTTTGTTAGGTGGATAGTGTTCTTTAAAATATGTGGATACATTACACATAAGTGTTTTCACGTAGGCACATTGGGTGTGGATCACTAGGTTGATAGTCAACAAAGTCAACCACTACTGGTCGACAGGCAAAAAAATGTAATGTATTTTTTTTAGCTTTCTGTTTCAAAACCTCTTCTGAATATTATTACAGCATGCTCCATTGTCTGTCTCTATTTGCTGTATTTGCTGCTTTCATATGACTAGCCATGATGAAGTCAGAGACTTTACTAAAGACTAGAGGCCTTATTCTAGTTCACTCTTAGAGGCAAATTCCTTCTTAGCTGGACAAAACCATGTGCACTGCAGGTGGGGCAGACAGTGGTTGAGCAAACACATGTACACATACACACACATTTAAGTCACAATCTAACATTGTGTTTTGCAATGCTATCATAGATTAAAGGTAAAGGTCAGTCAAGCAGAGGCTCACATATGTATTTAGATGTTGTTTTATTCAAGTGAATTGCATGACACAATACTAGATTACTATGAAAAAACATTAATTAACCCCTTCCCGACATTTGACGTATATATACGTCATGGCCGGGATGTACTTCCCGACACATGACGTATATATACGTCATGACTTTAAACTGTCACCGCGTCTAGGGACGCGGTGACAGAGGGACGATGTCTGCTGTCCCTGACAGCAGACATGTCCCAGCATGCCCGGGGGGGGGCGGCGATGCCTCCCCCCCCGTCGGCGATCGCTGCGATTGGCTGTTCAATGTGAACAGCCAATCGCAGCGTTTTCCTGTGTTACCGGCGAATCAGACGCTCGGTAACACAGGGATCAATCACCGTCGGGTGTGAGGGGGCGTGAGGGGGTCACCGGTGATGACCACACCTCACCCCACCTCACCCCACCTGCCCCCAAGGCTGTGATTGGTCCGTCGGACCGACGGACCAATCACAGCCATGGCGCGTGATTTAAACTAACGGTGACTGCGCTGCAGACGCCATTCCGGTCTGGAATTGCGTGCAGAGCGGTCACCGTGCCAATCTGTCGTGATATACTGACCTGATCCTTGCCTGATACTTACCTGATTACCGCTGGTAGCGTGCTGCCAGCAGCTGGATGCTTCCTGGATCTTGTGACTTTCTGTGTGCTGCTGCTGCTGCAGTGTCATAGAGTGAGAGATAGTGACAGAGAGTGATAGAGAGTGCTATATTTTGTGTCTGCTGCCCCCCCTTTTGTGCTGATCAGTATATCTGTGCTGATCAGCAACTTTTTGGGGGTGCAGGGTTTTTTTTTTTATATATATACCTGTCAGTTGCACCAAAGGTTGTGCTGCCTGTGCAACTGACTGCTGCCCCCCCTTTTGTGCTGATCAGTATAAATTAACTGATCAGCAACTTTTTGGGGGTGCAGGTTTTTTTTTTTTATATATATACCCTGTCAGGTTGCACCCACAATTGTGTGCCTGCTGCCCCTCACTGCTAATCAGTGTTGCATCACTGCATCACAGATCTGCAGTTGTTTTTTTTTGGAGAGTGCAGTGGGGTTTTGTTTTTACACCCACGTTGCTTTTGTGGGTGTCCTGTGGCCGCTGAGCGCTGATCAGTGACGTACATCACTGAACAGCATTTTTGGCACAGGGTTGATATAATTTTTTTTCTGCAGTTTTTTTAAATTTTTTATTTTTTTTTGGAGAGTGCTGTGGTTTATTTTTTTAAATTGTTTTTACACCCACGTTGCTTTTGTGGGTGTCCTGTGGCCGCTGAGCGCTGATCAGTGACGTACATCACTGAACAGCATTTTTGGCACAGGGTTGATATAATTTTTTTTCTGCAGTTTTTTTAAATAGTTTTTTTTTTGGAGAGTGCTGTGGTTTATTTTTTTTAAATAGTTTTTACACCCACGTTGCTTTTGTGGGTGTCCTGTGGCCGCTGAGCGCTGATCAGTGACGTACATCACTGATCAGCATTTTCGGCACAGGGTTGATCTATTTTTTTTTTTTTTTGGGATCAAATTCCTGTTGCCTTTGAGCGCTGTTCAGTGACGGACGTTACTGACCAACATCTGTGCTCAATTTTTGGCGCAGGACCATTTTTTTTTTTTTAACCCCTTCAAGGTTGTACCAAAAGCTGCCTTGAAGTTGCTGAGTGACGTACATCACAGATCAGCATTTTTGCCACAGGGTTGATCTAATTTTTTTTTTTTATTGGGATCAAATTCCTGTATAAAGTATTTTTTTTCTGCACTACATACACACTACACACTACATACCCCCCGTGTTGAAATAAAGTTTGTACCCCCCCTACACTATACACGTGTTGAAACATTACACTTACAGAAACACAAAAATAAAAATGTCATCCCAAATGTCATCCCAAATGTCATCCCAGTCATCCAGAAGAATGTATTCAGCGGAGGAGGCATATGCCATGCTTGCCTCTGACTCTGACACAGCCAGTGATGCAAGCGGGGAATTTGAAGGATTCGTCTTAACCTCATCTTCCTCTAGTGATAAGGGACCCCCTCAAAGACGCCCCCGTAGAGCAGCTGAGACCCCCCCCCCCAAATGATTGATCCCGTATGGACCCCACCACCAGACAATTTTGAGCCCCAGGTTCCTGAGGTTTTGGCCATCCCAGGAATCCAATTTGATTCAACAGGTCTCAGAAAAATTGACTTTTTCAAATTATTTTTCTCTGATGATTTTATAAATTTAATGGTGGACCAAAGTAATTTATATGCCCAGCAGTTTATTGCTCAAAACCCCACGTCATCATTTGCTAGGTGGACCCCTGTAGATGCAGTAGAGATGATGACGTTTTGGGGTCTGGTGTTACATATGGGCATAGTAAAAAAGCCAGAAATTAGGCAATATTATAGAAACATAGAAACATAGAATTTGACGGCAGATAAGAACCACTTGGCCCATCTAGTCTGCCCCTTTTTTTTAAACATGTTACCTCAAACCATATTTGATCCTTATTTTTTTGTAAGGATATCAATATGCTTATCCCAAGCATGTTTAAATTGTACTACTGTATTTGCGTCTACCACCTCTGTTGGGAGGCTATTCCACTTATCTACTACTCTTTCTGTGAAAAAATTCTTCCTCACATTTTCCCTGAATCTTCCTCCCTCTAGTTTCAGTGCATGTCCTCGTGTTCTGTTGCTCCTCTTCCTGTGAAGAATGTCTCCCACCTGTACCTTGTTAAAGCCCTTGATATATTTGAAAGTTTCTATCATGTCCCCCCTTTCCCTTCTCTGCTCTAAAGTATACATATTAAGATCTTTTAGTCTTTCCTGGTACGTTTTGTGATGTAGGCCATGCACCATTTTAGTTGCTCTTCTTTGTACAGTCTCTAATGTATTTATATCCTTCTGGAGATATGGCCTCCAGAACTGAACACAATACTCTAGGTGAGGTCGTACCAATGACCTATACAGTGGCATTATTACTTCTTTCTTTCTACTGCTGATACCTCTCCCTATGCAACCAAGCATCTGACTTGCCTTCTTCATTGCTTTGTTACATTGCCTACCTGCTTTTAAGTCCCCTGAAATAGTGACACCTAGATCCCTCTCTTCCTCAGTAGTTTCCATTATAGTGCCATTTATACTATATTGAGTCTTTGGATTTCTGAGACCCAAGTGCATGATTTTGCATTTTTTGGCATTAAACTGTAGTTGCCATTCTCTTGACCATTTCTCTAATCTGCCTAGATCCTCAATCATTTGTTTTACCCCTCCTGGTGTGTCTACCCTGTTGCATACCTTTGTGTCATCTGCAAAAAGGCACATTTTACCCTCAATTCCATTTGCAATATCACCAATAAAGATATTAAAAAGCACCGGTCCAAGTACAGATCCCTGGGGTACTCCACTTGTAACCTTTCCCTCCTTTGACTGTACTCCGTTTACTACAACTCTCTGTTTTCTGTCCTGCAACCACGCTCTTATCCATTCAACTATCTTAGAATCCAATCCCAAGCTTTCAAGTTTATTTAACAGTCTGCGATGTGGGACAGTGTCAAAAGCTTTACTAAAGTCTAGATAAGCTACATCTACAGCCCCACCTTGATCTATTACTTTAGTCACCCAGTCAAAAAAGTCAATAAGATTTGTTTGACATGATCTTCCCCCAGTAAACCCATGCTGTTTTGGATCCTGTAAATTGCTGGTTTTGAGATATTCTACAACTCTTTGTTTTAAGAGTGTTTCCATCAATTTCCCTACTACTGATGTAAGGCTCACTGGTCGATAGTTGCTTACCTCTTCCTTGCTTCCACTTTTGTGCAGTGGGACTACATTCCCTGTTTTCCAGTCCTCTGGGATTACTCCAGTAGCTAGTGACTGGTTGAATAATTCTGTCATTGGTTTTACCAGCTCCCCTTTAAGCTCTTTTAGTATCCTTGGATGTATCCCATCTGGCCCCATTGATTTATCCACTTTCAGTTTTGAGAGTTCTGTGAGGACTTTCTCCTCTGTAAATGTACTTGCCTCTCCCTCAGTTTTCTCACTATACTTGCAACTTAACTGTGGCCCCTTCCCCTCTCTTTCAGTAGTGAATACTGAGCAGAAATAATTATTAATATTATCTGCTATTCCATTGTCCCCCTCAAGAAAACTTCCACTCTCTGTCTTCAGTCTAATTATTCCACTTTTTGTTTTTCTCCTTTCACTTATATACCTAAAAAAAGTTTTCCCCCCTTTACCCACTGACTGGGCCATTTTCTCTTCAGCCTGTGCTTTTGCACATCTGATTATCTTCTTAGCCTCCTTCTGTCTAACAAGATACACCTCTTTGTCCTCATTCTTCTGCGTCTGCTTAAATTTTTTAAAGGCCAACTTTTTTGCTTTCACAATACTTGCTACTTCTTTTGCAAACCACAATGGCTTTCTTTTTCTTGAGTTTTTCCTAACTCTTTTGACACAAAGTTCTGTTGCTTTTAGAATTGCACTTTTTAATTTTTCCCACTTATCCTGCACTCCTTCCAAGTTCTTCCACTCTGCCAAAGAATCCCTTACAGAGTTTCCCATCTCTACAAAATCAGCCTTCCTAAAATCTAGCACCTTTGTTTTTGTGTGCGATGAGTCAGTCTCTGTCTTTATTTTGAACCATACTGCTTGATGGTCACTGGATCCCAGATTTTCACCCACATTTATGTCAGATATTCTGTCATCATTTGTAAGTATTAAGTCTAATATTGCGTCCTTACGAGTGGGCTCCCTCACCAATTGCTGGAGTGATGCTCCTTGCAAGGAATTCAGCATGTCCCTACTTCTGGTGGAACTTGCAACAGGCAGCTCCCAGTTTACATCAGGTAGATTAAAGTCTTCCATGATTATCACCTCTCCTTTTAATGCCATTTTATTGATGTCCTGCAATAGGCTCTTGTCTAGTTCCTCTTCCTGACCTGGTGGTCTGTAGATCACCCCTATACGAAGAATCGCCTTTTCCCTTCAATACTTTGTATTAAGTTAGTCTTTATATATTTTTTCAAATATATTGCAACCCCTCCTCCAATTTTTCCCATTCTGTCCTTCCTAAATAAAGTATATCCTGGTATAGCTATGTCCCAGTCATGATTTTCATTGCACCATGTCTCTGTAATAGCCACAATATCCAGTTCATCCCTTGTCATTATTGCAATTAGTTCTGGGATTTTATTTCCTAAGCTCCTAGCATTTGCACACATAGCTCTTAAAGTTGTGTTTGTGCTTCTCCTGCTGCTAGCTATGTTCATCTTTCTGCCTATATCTATTCGGTTTTGATCGGCATTATCTTCTGTTGCAGTGGATAGGCTTTCTGTTCCATTTGCCTGCAGAGACAATACCTCTAGGTTGGGGGAGCAGATTTCTTCATTCTTATTTGGTTCACTGCCCCCCTCTGCTAGTTTAAATAGTTGCTTATGAAGCTTCCAAACTTCTCACTTAATATTCTCGTTCCCCTTGAAGATGGGTGCAGGCCATCACTTTTATATAAAGCTCTGTCTTGCCAGGTAGCTTGACTTTGACCTAAATATCCAAATCTATCCTTGTTGCACCAATTCCTTAGCCAAACATTGAAGTTTCTAATTCTCAGAGTTCTATCTTCCCCTTGGTGTACTGGCAATACTTCTGAAAAAGTTACAGTGGTTGCCACCTGTTTTAGAGCAGTTCCTAACTTTCTAAATTCATCTTTTACGACCATGAATTCAGCATTAACCAGGTCATTTGTGCCAAGGTGGACGATTGGAGTACAGATATTGGAGTACAGATGTTCTGTACAGCACCCCACTTTACCGTAAGGCCATGGCTCAGACTCGTTTTGAGACAATCCTTAAATTTTTACATTACACCGATAATGCACAGTGCCCACCCAGAGATGATCCCACCTTTGACCGGCTATTCAAAGTCAGGCCGGTCATTGATCATTTCAGTGCCAAATTTGCAGAGATGTACATCCCTGAAAAATTTATTTGTATCGACGAGTCCCTTACACATTTTAAAGGAAGGGTTAAATTCCGCCAGTACCTTCCCAGTAAGAGGGCAAGGTATGGCATAAAAATGTATAAACTGTGTGAAAGCACCTCAGGGTACACCCACAGGTTTAGGGTATATGAAGGGAAGGATTCAAGAATTGAACCGCCAGAATGCCCCCCCTCCCTCGTAGGTGTTAGTGGAAAAATTGTCTGGGATTTAGTGCACCCCTTCCTGGATAAAGGTTATCACCTCTATGTGGATAACTTTTACACTAGCATCCCCCTGTTTAAGGCCCTTGGTTCAAGAGGTACAGCAGCTTGCGGTACTATGCGCAAGAACCAAAGAGGCCTCCCAAAAACGCACATTGCCCAAGTACTGAGAAGGGGTGAAAGCAGGGCACAATCCACCGAAAATATGTTGTTGGTCAAATATAAGGACAAGAGGGATGTCCTTATACTGACAACAATTCATGGAGACAGTACCACCTCCGTCCCTGTACGAGGTACCAGTACCCACACCTCAAAACCTAATTGTATCCTAGATAACAATAAGTACATGGGCGGAGTGGATCTTTCAGATCAGGTACTGAAGCCGTACAGTGCCCTGCGGAAAACAAAAATCTGGTACAAGAAGCTGGCCGTGTATATCATCCAGATGGCACTGTATAACGCTTACGTGCTATTCCGTTCTACCAGCCAGAGGGGGACATTTATGCACTTTCAAGATGAAGTCCTAAAGGGCCTAATATTTGGGAACCAGCAGGCAGAGGGCCTCAGTACTTCTAGTACTGGCACCCGTATTGTACCAGGGCAGCATTTTCCTAACGAAATCCTCTCCACTGCAAAAAAGGGCAGGACACAAAAAAGGTGCAAAGTTTGCTATAAAAAGGGAATAAGAAAGGATACTATTTTTCACTGTGAAACTTGCCCCGACAAACCCGGCCTATGTATAAAGGAGTGTTTTAAAATATACCACACATCTATGGATTATTAGGTTCATCATTTCACCGTGCTTCGGGGGTCTTGCTAATGCCACATAGCACCCACCATTCATTCCACCAGAATCTGAGCTGCAAAATCCAAAAATCACTCCTTCCCTTCTGAGTCCTGCCATGCACCCAACTGGTATTTTTTGGTCACATATGAGGCATTGCCATACTCAGGAGAAATTGGGGCACAGAGTTTGGGGTGCTTTTTCTCCTTCATACCTTATGAAAATGAAAAATTTTGAGCCAGAACTGCATTTTTGTGTAAAGAAATGTAATTTTTCATTTGCACAGCCCAGTTGTATCAAAATTGGTGAAACCCCTGGGGGTTTGAAATGTACACTATACCCCTAGATGAATTCCCTGAGGGGTGTAGTTTGCAAAATGGGGTCACTTGTGGGGGGGTTCCACTGTATTGGTGCTTTGGGGGTCTTGCTAATGCGACATAGCACCCACCAACATTCCACCAGAATCTGTGCTGCAAAATCCAAATATCACTCCTTCCCTTCTGAGTCCTGCAATGCACCCAAATGGTATTTTTTGGTCACATGTGAGGCATTGCCGTACTCGTGTGAAATTGGGGCACAGATTTTGGGGTGCTTTGTCTCCTTCATTCCTTGTGAAAATGAAAACTGCATTTTTGTGTAAAAAATTTAATTTTTCATTTTCACTGCCCAGTTGTACCACAATTGGTGAAACCCCTGGGGGTTTGAAATGTACACTATACCCCTAGTTGAATTCCCTGAGGGGTGTTGTTTGCAAAATGTGGTCACTTGTGGGGGGGTTCCTAACTTTTAGCATCTTATGGTGCCTAGAAACCTACATGGTGCCTAAAAAATAATCTCATAAAAAGGAGGCTCCAAAATCAAGTAGGTGCTCCTTCTATTATGAAGCCTGTGGTTTGGTCAACGTGCACACTAGGGCTACATATAGGATATTTATGAAAACAGAATTGGGGGAATCAATTTTTAGTCACATTTCTCTAGTAAAATCTACTGTGTTCCTTAGAAAAATGTATTAAAATTGAAAATCTGCAAAAAAAATGAAATTTTGAAATTTCACCTACACCTACCTTTGTTTTAATTCCTGTGAAACACCTAAAGGGTTAACAAACTTCCAAAATGCTGTTTTGAATACTGTGAGGGGTGTAGTTTTTGAAATGGCATCATTTATGGGGGTGTCTCACATACAAGTCCCTCAAAGTCACATCAGAACTGAACTGGTCCCTAAAAAAATCAGTGTTTGAAATTTTCTTGAAAATTTGAGAATTTGCTATTCATATTTTAAGCCTCCTAGTGTCCAAAAAAATTAAAAGGAGGTTGAAATAATGATGGCAACATAAAGTAGACATATGGTCTTTGTTAATTATTAACTATTTTGAGTGGTATGATTATTTGTCTCTCAAGCAGAAAATTTAACATTTTGAAAATTGCTAAATTTTCCATTTTTTTACGACATTTTGGTATTTTTCACAAAAAAACACAGACTGTATCGACCCAAATTTACCACTAACTTGAAGTACAATGTGTCACGAGAAAACAATCTCAAAATCACTGGGATAAGTAAAAGCAAAAAAAAGTTATCCCCACTTAAGTGATACATGTCAGATTTGAAAAAAAGGGCTCTGTCAGGAAGGCAAAAACAGGCTGCGGCGGGAAGGGGTTAATGTAGTATGCATGTTTTTAACACATAATGTGTATACAACTGTGGCAAATTTGCATTTAATATGGGTGGTTTTAAAATTTGATTATGTAGTGCTTGCATTTGGACTGCAAATAAATAATAAATAAATATAGTACTCACACAGGTAAAGGTATAACAATGGCATATTGTTTTAAGGGTTAATGTCAAATGCAAGTAATATGTTTAAGCATAAAATTGCATTTAATTGAATGTAAGAAAAACTAATTTATAACATAAGAGGTAGCCTAATTGGATGATTGGTTCATGTGGTAGAAGCATGACTTCCGAATGGTTTTGTGGTGTGGCCGGCAAAACGCCAACTCAGTGCATATGGTCGCCTTCCTGTCCTTTCGGACACAGAAAGTCTGTGATAATTCTTTTAGTTCCGACCGCACACGGTCGTGTGGATGCAGACCGAAGCCACTCCCTCTTATGTGGAAGTCTGTCCGAAAGGACGCGGGCGACATGTAGGCGTGTGTTCTCTTTCTGTACAAATGTGCTGCGCGTTCGGTCATTTCCGAAAGAACGCACATCCGAAAGAGTGAACTAGAATAAAGGCCATTGTTCTGTCTTTATTCAGAAATGTTTCAATAGAATTGTAGATCCTGGACAAATCAATGCACCGGGCCCCTACCCACCCACATACAGGAATAAATTAGATAAAATAAATACCCCTAAAATACCCCTCCTGTGGTCCCGTGCTGTCTCTCCACATGTGTTCATAGAGTGAATGGCTGTCAGCACTTTGATTGGTGGATAGCTCCAGCCATCCTCCAATCAACATGCCGATGGCTCTTCATTGTCTGGCTGTCGGCTGGGTGGCAGAGAAAGATGTGTAGTTCCCAAAAAGAGTGACTGGACAGCATTCTATACCTGTCTACCGCAAAGCTCTGGAGACATGGCCCAGCCCATTCTGCCCCTGATCAAGTGCTACTTAAGTAATGGAGCTGTGAGCAGATGCCTATATGATAAGATTGCCTTGCCTCTGTTGTCTTGTGTGAAGTGGGTAGTGGAGGATTCTGTTTGTGTATCTTTGAGACGGTGGTACTTGTGGAGTATCACGGCTCCCACGACCTGCATCGTATGCAGATCGTATGCTAAAAATCGCATAGCATGCGATCAAATTGCATGCGATGCGATCGCACCCGATTTTGCATTGAAATGCATCAGAATGCATTGAAATGTGTATTAAACTTGTGAAATGCCCCCAAATGCCATTTTTCATAGTGCACCACCCCCACTATCAACGTCAACCCGAAGCGTGGCGAGCGGCTGCGGTACGCGTCCTACGACCTTTTCATACCCCCACTATCCACGTCGGCGTGGAGTTGAGAATAGAATAGTGTGGCAAGCGCAGCAAGTCACCAAGCCCGAAGCGTGGCGAGGGGACGCGGATACCTTCACAGCTATACGCGTCCCCTCGCAGGGCTCGCTGCGCTCGCCACGCTTCAGGCTCGGTGGCTCGCTGCACTCGCCACACTATTCTATTCTCAACTCCACGCCGACGTGGATAGTGGGGGTATGAAAAGGTCGTAGGACGCGTACCGCCGGCGCTCGCCACGCTTCGGGTTGACGTTGATAGTGGGGGTGTGCACTATGAAAAATGGCATTTGGGGGCATTTCACTACTTTAATACACATTTCAATGCATTCTGATGCATTTCAGTGCAAAATCGGTTCCATCGCATCGCATCGGATGCCATCGTATGGCATCCGATGCGATCGCATACGATTTTTGAGCTAAAATGCTCAAAAAACGGTAAAACATCGTATCGCATCGTATGCCATCGTATGCCACTACATATGGCATACGATGCCATGCGATGGCATACGATTTTTGAGCAAAAATGCTCAAAAATCTGTAAAACATTGCATCGCATCGAATGCCATCGTATGCCATTGTATGCCACTACATATGGCATACGATGCCATATGATGGGAGCCGTGATACTCCACAAGTACCCAGATGGTGACCCAGCAATATTGGCCAGGAGTGTGGAGGATGATAAATTGAGAGAAAATAAGAGTGAGGATACTGTATATTTGTGATGTACAGTGGAGATGTAATTGGATAGGAAAGGTTATGTAGGTGGTTCCAGACTTTGATAAGCTTGCCTGAAATTATGAGTTTCCAGAAAAAGCTTAAAGCTTTGGAGACTAGAGGAGACTCATATTGTTTATAGAAGAGCATTCCAGAGAGAGGGTGCTGCCCGAAAAAAATGTCCTAGATAGGAGCCAATAATGCATATAGATGAGAGATATAAATCTTGTAAAGATCAAAAAGATATTTTGAGATAAGCAAAGAGATGTACATTATTGTAGTTTGGTTTATGGCCTTGTGTATGAGTAAAAGTATGTTATATTGCATACAGTAGATTGCAGGTAGCCAATATAGGAACTGACAGAGCAGTTTTGCAGATGATGAAAGTCTGACGAGGAAGGATTAGCCCCGGAGCTGCATTCATGATGGATTGTAGTGGTGAGAGTCTGTATAGGGGAAGATCAGTAAGGAGACTATTGCAATAATCAATGCTGGAGATGATGAGAGCATGGATTTGAGTTTTAGCAGTGTCTTATGTAAGGTATAGTTGTAATTTGGATATGTTGTTTAGATACATGTTGCATGATTTTGAGAAAGAAGGAATATTGGGAACAAAGGACAGTTCAGAATACAATTATATGGGGATATTGAGCAAGATTTAGACTCAAAGGTAAGAAGGAGATATCTTTGATTTCTAATGTATTACTAATGTATTAATGTGCTACTCTTAAAGAAATATAGGGATAATGAATAGCCCCTGTATAATTAATTGCAAGTTTCAAAGGAGGTTTATAGGATCAGTTCATTTCAGTGATATTACTCTCTATGTATGTTTTTTTATATATATATATATATATATATATATATATATATATATATATATATATATATATATATTGTTATATAAGTATACAGTACCTACAGGTTCACTATGCTTAATACATTTTTATTTCATTTTGTAGCCCTGAAATAAGAGGGTTTTATTTTTAGATATTTCACACATGGCACAAATGTACTTAACCACTAAATAAGTAGGTGTATGTAACCTGTCTCATAATGCTAGCTTTGAAGTAATAATTTAGCAAAAGAAATGTTTCAGTTTCTGAGTTTATTTTACTGTGATCCTAATTCAGCACGGATTACATATAAGCTTCCCGTAGCAGTTTAGCATATGCTTACCACTTCCTGTTTGCATTTGTGAAAAAAAAGCAATTGTGTTGAATTTCAAGAGGAACATTGTGTCCATTGGTCACAATGCTCCTCTGCAACTGCAGACTGAGTAAGTGTGACTAAGTCTGACCTTTTGCCATGCGGCATAGTACATGGCCTTGCCAATACTAAAAGACGAGGGCAACACGCCAGCCGCCCACACCTCTATTCATCCTCCTGAATGATATCTCTCCCTAGGGGTTTGCTAATCTGTGATACGAGTGCAGGACCCATCTTGTACATGCACAGAACCAGTCCTGCGCGAACATTGGGAAACTGCGGAGGGGACTGCTTATGCGGCCCTTAATCTGTGATATCCATCTACACGGTGGAACACTATTTTGAAATCAGCTTTATTCTCCTGTGTATTTCATATCCAGCTAAAACATTGATCACATTCAACCTTTACAATAGTATATAGTGAATTATTCAAGACTACAAGTTTATGTGTTAAACTCAGCGGTGCAGCTATAATTTTTCTTCATAATATTCTGGTTTTATGGAGTTAGCAGTCTATTTGTAGTACCGCCTTTGTATGAGGGTCCCCACAACCTCTTTAGAACAGCAGCTTTGAAAGCACTCAAATATATTTTTTTATTGTTATTTGCTAGTCTGTCTGTAGTAGCCAGCGCTGGACTGGCCATCTGGCACTTCTGGCAAATGCCAGAGGGGCCAATGGCCAGGTGGACCACTCTGTGTACACAGAAAGCACAGTTGGCCAGGAGCAATGCAGCCTTTCAGCTCTTCATTTGCCCATCTGATGTGCATGTGTTAAAGAAAGATGGGGGTGTGAGTCCATGTCCTCCAACTTGTGATATGCCCCTGTGAGCAGTGGCCATGCACCTTTAATGTGCACACAAAATGCCAGGGCCAGAAAGCAGCCCCAGTCTGTCCCTGGTAGTAGTGACTAGGAGGCAACTTTGCTCTGTACCAAGGATTTTATTTTTTTTTATAAAAAAGCAGCTTTCTTAGATGAGAAATACAGCTTGCAATGTACATAAACATTAAGCTAGAGCACAGAACTTCTGATATTTGTACAGTACATTACCACTGAGCAACATGGCTTCCAACTTCCATTAATATTTAATACTAAACCCTCACATTTCTCCTACTATTTACTTTGCTGATGCATCTTACAGAACGTCATCATCAGCAACGCCATAATCTTCTAAGGAGGAAGCGTAACATGCAACAGAGGGAAAAGCAGAAAGCATTTGGGACTGAGCTAACAACCAGAACTTGCTGTTAGAACATAGAAGTCAATAAAATGTAATAATAACCAGATGGGAGGCTGACTAGATAACACTCTATTTAACCCGAATAATCTAAGCTACAAATCTTGTGCTAAAACAATCTTATTTTTACAAATGTTTATCATTTCATTCATTTTAACAAATTGCATGTTCTTTATTTTTTTCACTAAGGAAATCAATGTTCGGTTAGTATCTGGACGCCCGATAAAAAAAATCGGGTCCATCCAGCGATGGACCCGATTATTTCATCGGATTCAATGTTAAAATGGAATCCATTTTAACATAGGATTCTATGGGAAAATGGGCCCATTTCATTTCCCCACTATCCAAGTGGGATTGGAGTTGGATATAAACCTGTGGCGAGCGTAGCGAGCCACTGAACCCGAAGCGTGGCGAGCGAAGTGTGGCGAGCGAAGCGAGCCCCGCGAGGGGACGCAGGATACTGTTTAAGAAATCTGCGTTCGCTCGCCACGCTTCGGGCTCGGTGGCTCGCTACGCTCGCCACAGGTTATATCCGACTCCATGCCCAATTGGATAGTAGGGGTATGAAAAAGTTATATCTCACTCAATCTCACTTGCATCTGACACATTAATGACAACTGGAGTTAAAGATTAACGATATATTTGAAACAGAAAGTCAAGTAATCCAAAAAAGAACATAACATACAAAATAATAATGAAAATGACATCAGAAATATAAGAAAAATACTACAAAAAATTACTTTGGCTTATTGAGTAAAGTTAATGCATGGAGGATACGTCCAAACACATCATCACCTGCCAGACATTTGCGCCAGACAAACTCGCCCATGTAGCTGGCAAGATTGTGGCGAGCTGTTCCCCGCTGGCACTTGTTCCTCCATTTTGCACAACCCCATAAACGTTCAATAGTTTGGGTGTGTGCCCCACTTTCTGGGTCTACAAAATTAAAGCGGTGATTCACCCTAGCATGTGTGTATCCAGCCGCTTCCAACTCGCTGGTTCGGTATGCCCGCCAGCAGTCTGACATAACAGTGGATCCGGGTTTAATGTTAGCTACAGTATGTTACTGTCTACATCCTTGCTGGCGGGTCGCCAGAACGTACGCGCTGGCGACCCGCCAGCAGCCTCGCCAGCGAGGAGATTGAGACGCACGTGCGTCTCACGCGCACGTGCGTCTCAGTCTCCGTCGCTAGCGCGACGGAAACCCTGTCCGTCTCCGCCTCAGGGAGACGGACAGGGTTAGGGGGGGTGCGGGCAGGCGGCGGGGACCCCGGGTTACCGCCGGCAAGCCGGCGGGGACCCGGGGGAACGGATCGAAGCGCCGTCTCGTCCCCTTCTCACCATCGCCATGGCGCTGGCGGGGGATGGCGGCTGGCGACGCCAGCGCCATCCCCTGCAAAGATGGGACCTGACCCATCTGTACAATAGCTGCCATCAGGGTTGCAGCATCCTTCTGGCCAACTAGCAGCATGAAGCATTGCCCAGTCTCCCTGCAGACCCCACCAAACACCCATTGCTGGGGAAGTATTCGGCCCACATTGGCCTGGCGCCGCACAAAGACAGTTTCGTCCACCTCCACCACTCTCCCTGGTCCGCCAATCCTGCGCTGTGGATGAGCCAGGAGATCCTGCTCACAGGCCTCACGCATAAATGCATTATATGTGACCGCTGTTTTGATTGACAAGTTAAGCTCCTTTTTACAGAAGCTTACCGATGTTAGCTCCTGGCTCCAGCAGTAGATAAACCTAACAATATTGACTAAAGGGAGCCAGCATCCAGGGTTGAACAGCGCAGCACGGAGACTTTTTTTCTTGTTGCACACCTTCACATAACACCGCCACTTCTGCTCGGCTGTATTCAATCTCATGGGATGGCCATTGTCGCAGGTGGCTGTGGTGGGCAGAAGGCCATGTTCTTGCAAAAAGAGAATAGCAGCGTCCTCAGTCTGCGGCAGTGTGAACAGCGTTGCAGATGACGCAGTCGATGATGTCAACGCTGCAGCTATATCAGAAAGCAAATCTCCAAAACCACCTCTCTCAAACCGTCAGTTTGTCCTCTCCAAACACCCTCAGATTTTACACCTTCCTAACCTCCTTAAATAGCCTTTTTCCCAATTTTTGCCAGCTGTGCCAAAGGCTGGATTAAAAATTGGGTGCAATAGGTGGAAAATCAGGTCCATCGCATCGCATCCATCGCATTCAATTTTGGTCGGATGGGATGCGATAATTGCATCGCATCGCGTTGATTGGATGCCTTAACTTAAGGCATACAATCAAAAAATCGGGCGTCCAGATACTACATAAGTACCCAATGTTCTTATACCTCAGTGTCACATAAATCACCACAACTATCAAATGTTTCATCACATGCTGCAAACTTTCACACAACATCTTTGACAGCTGATCACCTAAGCATCCAAATGAATCACATCCATCCCCGGTTGTTCATGCAATTCTTGTAAATGTACATGTCCTAACAATCTCACCTTCTTTATCATCTTCTCTATAAGTACTACATTCCTGTTCAACATTCTTCAGCTGCTAGCTTCCTGATGTGTGATATTGTTTTAACAGTCAGAAATATAGACATAGTCACTTTGCTTATCATATTATGCATCATAATCAGATTACATCATCAGCTATGAACAAACTTGCAATAAAATACAGTCCTAAATAGTTAAATATAATTGTAGAGTTGTTTAAAAAATATTTTATGTGTAACATCAATCATTCACTGATACATGATGTATAGCTAGAAAGAAATAAAGGAACATCAGTCAGATCTTGCTACTACCGGCATGAATGATAAAATGTTTGATTATTATAGTGTGTCTGCACTGCTACTATTATTATTTTTTTTGCACAATTAAATGTATAATCTTTGTGGCATTGTTTCTATACATATGCTTGACAAAAAAAGTATTTTCTTGGTTTTGGGGTGCACTAAGAAATATATTTATATATTCGCGCCGCTGTGCTGTCTGGCAGTAGTACACAACCTGTTGCCAGGCATTATGCAGAGGCTGGTCACTCCCCTACTGCTTTGAAGCATATTATTATAGACCATGTCCCACCCCTACGTCGTGGGGGGAACAGGTCTAAGTGCTTGCTCCAAAAAGAATCTAAGTGGATTTATCTACTTGATACCCTAAGTCCCAAGGGACTCAACGAGACTATGGGACTTCAATGCTTTTTATAAGTATTCTGTTTATATTTTTTATCAATGCATGTTCCGTTTATGCAGCCCCTGCCGTTTTCTATTATGACTGACTGTTTGCCAGTACTTGTACATTGATTTGTATGCTATGTTTCCAGTAACCAAGATGGTGGTGATGGTATCACGGGGTGATGACTTCCACTGGCGACTCCGACTGCGCTCGGCGTCTGCCTCGAGGGAGGATTTGGTGATGGTCTGCACTATAAGTATGGTGAGTTTTATACATGTAATTGCTGCCCTGACGAAAATATGATTAAATATTGAAACGTTGGCGTCTTAAAGGCTGTACCTATGTTTCTGTTTGACTGAGTGCCGCCGCATCCCGATTGTATACAGGACTCCTGCATGCTGAGCATTAGGCTGTTCTTCGGAAGGCACCAGTACCGGTTATCTCTTTATGCAGTGAGTGCCAGAATCAACGCTGCTGTATTGTGAAGGTGTGACGCTGCGCTGCATCTATCACACACATTCAGGCACCCTGGTGTGATTTACACTGTCTAGTGGACGGGCTCTTTCTGGATCAAGTAAAGGAACAGTATTTACTTGGATGTGTCAGTGAGACACTGTGGTTTTATCTGGTGAATACCTCCATCTGTGTTACTATATGGAGCAAGCATCAGAGAGGGTCACTTTGGAGGTGGAAGACACTTTATCGTTTTCAGATGTCGACGCTTCCGGCATTGTCTACACTCAAAAAGTCTTTGAGACAACTGAGAACGTCCCGTTACAAGACTTGTTCAGAGACTGGACTAAGCTTAAAAGGAGAGAGACTGACTTTTTTTTACCATGGGGCTACTTTATCGGAATATTCCACCTCTAAAATGATTCCACACGGCTTCCGCATAAAGAATATCCCGACCATTGGACGGAACAATATGCTGTTTTGCAAACGTTGGGGTGCAATTCTAAACAAGTGTTCCCTAGATCTCCTTTTATTAGTCATTGAGGAGTCAACTAGGGAGCTCAATGTCACGAAAGAAAAATTATCTACTTTTGAGGACCTGCACAAACAAGCGTTTATTGATGACTCTAGCTGCGATTGGCTGCAGAAGTTACAGAGCCAAGTAGACAGCTATAAGAAAGAGTTAATCAAATACAAACGAGAAAAATACAACAAAGTCAATCACGACTATGATGGATGGCTGACAGGAGGCACAGACACCTCCAATAGAAATTCTTTTTCACGCAGACCAAGACGCGGAAACAGATTCGATACATCGAATGAATCCGGTACATCTGCTAACGAAGGAGAGAAAAAAAGCTCCCATCCCTTTAGCCATCCGCACCCGGGCCCAATTAAAACTACCTGACGGTACAACCGGAGAGGAGGCCAGTGGAAGCAGCTTAAAGGGACACAAACCCCCAGCAAGGGGCAAGAAGAGCTGATCTTCAATTTGTCCTCCATACCTCTGACTAAGGATGAGACCAGTCTTCTCAATAAAGGACTTAACTAGGTCCCCACCACCGCATATGACCCTTTTCTGTGGAAAATAGAAACTTTTAAATTGAAAAGGCAACTAAAACTGCAGGAATTTTTTAAGGATCGTAATTCATCAAGCAACGTCAATCCCATACCTCAGGAATTACAAAAACTAAAAAAGAAGTCATCATTTGACCCTCCAGTTAACAACGCCTCTATCAAATCGTTTTCCCGGTTGATAGAAAATTCTTTAAATTCTCCTGAAGCAATTTCCAGTAAAACTCACTCCAACCTTACGCCCTCTGAATGGAAAGCCCTGAAAAATTTAGAAAAAAGGGAAGATATAATAATCCGGGCATCAGACAAAGGTGGCTCTATAGTCATACAAAATACTGTCGACTATAAGAGGGAGATAGAGAGGCAACTCACTGATTCCAATACCTATAGACGGCTGTCTGGAGACCCAACGGCCACTTTTAAACGTGACCTGGATTGCTACCTCCAGAATGCTGTGCATAACGGCATCATCAATGCCGACATCCAGAAGCTGTGCTCGACAGAACATCCCACCAGACCCTTGTTGTACACCTTACCAAAGGTTCACAAGAGTCTGGTGGATCCCCCTGGCAGACCCATCATCTCTGCCAGGGGGTCTATTTTTCATGTTGTCTCAATGTACCTGGACACTTACTTACAGCCCTGTGTTCAGGGTTCCTGCCATATTTTACAGGATACTACTGCTTTGCTGTTGGATATTGAATGTTTGCAAGAGATCCCTGGTGTCTCTTATCAAGTATTGATGTATGTCCACTCTATACATGTATTCCCCATGCTCAGGGCATTGCTGCCACTTGCCAATTGATTCTTGATAATCCTGTTTACACAGGACCTGATATTGATTTTTTTTGCGGGCTATTAGAAATGGTTCTCACTAAAAAAAAATTTTTTTATGATGGCGGATTTTATCTCCAATTGGCTTGGTGCGCAATGGAGGCATCGGTCGTGCCAGCCTATGCTAATGCTTTTATGATCAGCATTGAGCGTGATATCTTTTATGCTTCTGAGACCATTTCCCGCAATATAATATACTATTCTAGGTATATTGACGATACATTATTTGTCAATATAATCTTAGTGACAGCCCTGTAAAATTGACTTACAAGTCCTCTGAATCCATGATCGATTTTCTCGATGTCAGAATTGAAAAGAAGGGTAACTTACTTAAAACAACTTTGTTTGTGAAACCCACAGACCACAATATTCTCCTACCTCCTTCTAGTTTTCATCCATTGCCAGTACAAAAGGGCTTGCCCTTATCGCAGTTTCTAAGGGTTAGGAGAATTTGCAATGAAGACGATGAAGCCAGTAGACCACTTGATATGATGATAGATAAATTTGTGGTGAGGGGTTATGATAGAGCTGACCTTATGGCCATTAAACAAAAGGTTATGAATAGAACTAGAGCCAGTACTTTAATGAAGAAACCCAAAACTAGCCATGCAAATACACTTATCTGGCCATCCAGGTATAATACCTCTAGTGGATATGCCAGACAGGCAGTTAAAAAATACTGGCCCATCATATCCTCAGACCCTAACCTCACCTCTTTGAACAAGAAAAAGATCATGACCAGTAACTCACGAGGGAGGAATCTTAGGGACCACGGGTCATACTGATGTCACGGGTTTAGGTAAACAGCCATCATATGGGTTTTGGGGGGTCCCTAAACCTGGGTGTGTGAAGTGCACAGGATTCACTACCTGTGGGTACATGCTCACAGGCAATTCCGTTAAACATCCTTTTTTGCCCAAATCCTTTAAAATACATCACAGGTTAACTTGTACGTCTTGCTTTGTAGTCTATGCCCCGTGTGGCAGATACTATATCGGCAAGACCGATTGTCAATTCAAGACTAGAATGGCACAGCACAGGCAGGCAATTCACGCCGCTGTGCTGTCTGGCAGTAGTACACAACCTGTTGCCAGGCATTATGCAGAGGCTGGTCACTCCCCTACTGCTTTGAAGCATATCATTATAGACCATGTCCCACCCCTACGTCGTGGGGGGAACAGGTCTAAGTGCTTGCTCCAAAAAGAATCTAAGTGGATTTATCTACTTGATACCCTAAGTCCCAAGGGACTCAACAAGACTATGGGACTATAATGCTTTTCATAAGTATTCTGTTTATATTTTTTATCAATGCATGTTCCGTTTATGCAGCCGCTGCCATTTTCTATTATGACTGACTGTTTGCCAGTACTTGTACATTGATTTGTATGCTATGTTTCCAGTAACCAAGATGGTGGTGATGGTATCACGGGGTGATGACTCCGCTGGCGACTCCGACTGCGCTCGGCGTCTGCCTCAAGGGAGGATCTGAAAACGTTGGCGTCTATATATATATATATATATATATATATATGAAGTCAGTTACACAGATACAGTATTTGTAGCTAACATGATGCACCTGTGGCTTGAACCTGAGCTCAAGGTCTGATTAAAGGTTCCAAATGACCTAGGCTAATACACATATAGCTCCCTTTGTAATGCTGCTAAACACACATGTATTGGGCACTCAGGGACTCACCAGTCACACTGCCCATGTTCATGTAATGAAGTTTATACCACTGGCATGTAGGAACTAATGCTTCTGGCATATGAAGGAGACTTCAGCTTTAGGCTGCCCAGCTGGCACTGTAGCACAATGTACATTAAGTAATGGTACCATCAGTAAGATTGGTACAGCCATCTGGCAGTCACCCCACAGTAAACCGAAATGGGTTATAGCTTACAAGCATGGAATAAATTAGGCCTTCATTTTGTTCCTTGGCTGTCACCTGCAAGGCTCCCCCCTCCACCACCACCACCAATAAGATCCAGTTTTGAGATCCGGGTAAATCCAGATCTGCGCAACCCTAATTATAATGAATGCTAACCATATATATAATAGGATATGTGAACCCAAAAGGAGTCAGAAGGAACTAAGTCAACAACATTCACTCATTGTTGAAATAGTTCCAGCCATCTCAAGTGCTTATTTAAGCCAGGAGTTCTGCATCTTCAATAGTATACATGTGGCACCCTACTTTGATAATGAGCAGGGCCGAAGAGAGGGGGGGGGGGTCTGGGGGTACTTGTGTCCCAGGCCCCGGACAGAAATGGGGCACGAGACTGAGTGGCAGCGCACATGAAAGACTGGCCGACCATTCAGCCGGGTGCGCGGCTGCTGGGATTTAGCTATCATTCTGTCAGACGACAGAGGAGGAACCTGCCCACTTAGGCAGAGAAGCAGGAACAATGGATTATGGAATTTGTAGTTCCTATTTTACTGCTCAGATGATTAGCAGTTAAATATAAACTACAAATCCACACATCTAGGTTCAAGATTTCAAGGCTGTTGGAGTTTTTGCAGGATGAATTCTCATCAGCGCTGAGTCTTCAGTCTATTAAAGTGCAATTGCCAGCTTTATCTATTTTTTTTTTCAGAAAAAAAGTGGCTTTGCTACCAGAAGTGCAGACTTTTCTTCAGGGGGTTACTCGGCTGAAGCCTCCCTATAGGCAACCAGTGGCCCCCTGGGATTTATCTGTGGTGTTATCTATTCTACAGAAACCACTGTTTGAACCGTTAAGGTCGACTGACCTGAAGTTTCTTACTTGGAAACTGAGCTTTTTGTTGGCTATCGCTTCTGCTAGAAGGGTTTCAGAGTTAGGAGCCTTATCTAGTAGGTCTCCATTTTTGGTTTTCCATGAGGATAGGGCTGTGTTGCGAACAGTTCCTTTTTTTTGCCAAAAGTTGTTTCCTCATTTTATTTAAACCAGGAAATTGTTATTCCAGTATTTTCTCAGGAGGAGGTCAGGAATAGGGACAGAATAAAGAATTTGGATGTAGTCCGCGCCTTGCGCATCTACAGTATGTGGACAGAGTGAAGGAATTTCGTAAGACTGATCTTTTACTGGTTTTGTATGATGTACATAAAAGGGACTGGCCAGCTTCTAAGCTGACCATTGCTCGTTGGTTAAGGTCGGTTATTGCTTATGCCTACACATTAGTGGGCAGACAAGTACCCTCCATCAATGCTTATACCACCAGGTCGGTTGCTACCTCTTGGGCTGTGCATCACGGGGCTTCGGCAGATCAAGTTTGCAGGGCTGCCACTTGGTCCTCTGTTCACACAAAATTCTACAGGTTCCGTGAGTTCGCATCGGAGGACGCATCATTCGGGCGAGCAGTGATGAGAACTGCAGACCTGAGCGTACCCTCCTAAAGGACCGGCTCTTGAACATCAAAATGTTGAGCTGTGTCACCAGGATGAATGAAAGAGAAAAGGGGATTTTTGTAAGAACTTACCGTTCAAATCCCTTTCTCTGATTTCTTCCTGGTGACACAGCGATCCCTCCCTTTACGCTCAGTAAGTAATGCCGTTTCATGTGTTGTCATGTTAAAATGGTTAATTTAATTGATTGTGCATATTAATATGTTCAGGCGTTGTACTGAGCTAATGTATCCTAGTGTGCTCTAGAAGTTGTACTGAGAAATGCTGGGATGCAGAAGGGAGGAGCATGCATCTCAAAGCTTTAGCATATGTGCCTGGCTCCTTCGGACCCTCCTACATCCCAAGGTTGAGCTGTGTCACCAGGATGAAATCAGAGAAAGGGATTCGAACGGTAAATCCCCTTATTGGCCCCTTATATATTTGTACATGTTAAGCATGTCCCCCCTAATAAAGGGAATGAAGAATTTAAGCTATGAAGATAGATTGAACCATTTAGGATTGTTTAGGCTAGAAAAGAGTCTCTTTTCTAGCCTAAACAATCCTAAATGGTTCAATCTATCTTCATAACTTCATAACTTAAATTCTTCATTCCCTTTATTATCTTTGTTGCTCTTCTTTGGACTTTTTCCAGTTCAATGATGTCCTTTTTATAGAATTGTACTCCATATTCTAGATGTGCTCTAACCAATGCTTTATACAGTGGCATAATTACATTTGAGTTCCTAGTCTCCATGTCCCTTTTTATGCATGCTAGTATCCTGTTGGCCTTATTTGTTGCTATATGACATTGAGCATCCCAGTTTGTTATCTATTTAGACTCCTAGGTCCTTCTCAAATTCTGAATTACCCAGTGCCTTCCCGCTTAGGTTATAGCTAGCACATTGGTTATGTTTCCCAAGATGCATAACCTTGCATTTATCCACATTGAACCTCATTTTCCACATTTTTGCCCACTCGTCTAATTTATTAAGATCGCTGTGGCACTCCACTTAGTACTGGTATCATATTTGATACAGCGCAATTTACAACCACTCTCTGTTCTCTATTACGCAGCCAATTCCTTACCCATCTACAAATACTTACCCCTACTCCCAGATCTCCATTTTATCTATCAACCTCTTATGTGGAACTGTGTCAAAAGCCTTAGCAAAATCTAGGAAGACCATGTCTACTGCATTTCCATTATCATGGATGTTGCTGACATCCTCATAAAAGCCTAGTAGATTTGTTTGGCATGAACGATTCTTTACAAACCCATGCTGATTAATACTGATTAGCCTGTGAAGCTCTAAATATTTTTGGATACCATCCCTTAAAAATCCCTCAAACATTTTACCCACTATTGATGTTAAGCTCACAGGCCTGTAAATAGCTGGGTCATCCTTTTTTTCCTTTTTTGAATATTGGTACTACTTCCGCTATTCTCCAGTCTTTTGGTACCTTACCAGATGCCTATGGTCCATAGTACGCATGCGCAAAGCTTGCTAGCAAAGAAAATCTGCTACTTTTTCTCGTTAGCCTTCCTTCTTTTTCATTAGTCTTCACAAGGTGATTGACAGGAAGTAGGCATCTGAGGGTGTCAACCATCCGTTTAGTGAAAGTGCTAAGAAAAATGCATGCAGGACATAAAAAACCCACTAGGCATGCCTAAGAAAATATCGGCGGTCCCAAGTGATTTATGTGAGGGTGTGTAACGTGAGCTCCAGAATGGATATGGCTGTTTTCATTTCAGCCACCCAGTAAGTCCCTAGCTACTCCTAACTTGGGATGACTGGTGCCAAGTGGAAAAATCATTCGATAGTGAGCAGCTAAGGATAGTTTGCCCATTTTCACTCAGCTGTAAATTATTTGCTAGCCGTACACATATATTTGCACAGTATGCACAATTCATTTGAAAGGCTGGATTTTACTATAGACTTGTTCGCTGGCCGCTGCTAATTCACTCAGCAGCTATCAGGTCTGAATCGTGCCCATAGTACTTTGATGTTTCACATTTGCATTAGCAATAATATAACCTTCATTTGAATGTTATTAGTAATCATGCATTGTGTAAGCTAATACTGTATATTGATGTCTCCAGTTCTTTATGGTTAAACCCCAACATGGAGTGAGACTATAGCTACATCAGTGTTAATGAATAATAAATGTACTGCTTTGTCTCAAGAGCAAATTACTTGTAATTGTACACTGTGCTGGTGAAAAGTTACTGTACAATGTTAATATACTGTATTGTTGGTTTTTATACATCTACCCAAGAGTTATAAACCATAATAGGTTGAAGCAATAGTTTGAAACACTGTATGTAATTTCTGAGTTTAGAAAATTCTCCCTACCTCTCTATAAAAGATACAGGGACCTGCTCCTATTGAACAGAATACTCCAATCTGGTAAGGTGTACAACATATGCAATATATCTGTCGGTTATTACATAAATATCTTATTTGTGAAGGCCACAATTCTCTCTAGTTCACATGGGAGTGTCAGACAGACATCTCGCAGAGGCTACATAACACATCTGTACTTTCAGGTGGGGGCCTATGTGTGTGGGTTTTTTATGAAGCCTATGTGTTTTTATATTTTCATACGGCGGTCTATTTTTTAATGTGGGGCCTATGTGTGTGTCTTTTTATTTATTTATACAAAGCTTATATGTTTAAATATTTTCATGTTGTGGTCTATTTGTTTTTTATTTCATGTGGGGCCTTTGTGTGTGTTTTTCTTTTTATGGGTACCAGTGAAAATCTTGTTTATGGCATCTAAAAGGGTTAGGGTACGGTCTGCATGTACATGCACATACACTAGAGTTATTTATTCTGTTGGGAGCCAGCATATTTTTGGATTGTGTGAGGAAACCTGAGTACCTGGAGGAAACCCATGCAAGCACAGAGAGAATATACAATCTCCACACAGTTACAGCTGTGGTGGGAATCAAACCTATGACCTCAGTGTTGTGAGGCAGGAGTGCTAAATGTTAAACCGTGCTGCTCCAAATGTAAAAATATATGACGTTTGGGGCAGCACGGTTTAACGTTTAGGACAAACGTTTGATTCCCACCATAGCTGTAACTGTATGTAGTTTGTATATTCTCTCTGTGCTTGCATGGGTTTCCTCCAGGTACTTGGATTTCCTCCCACAATCCAAAAATATGCTGGCTCCCAACATAAAAAATAACCCTAGTGTGTAAATGTATGTGCATGTACATGCAGACCGTACCCAGAGTTGCCTGCAACTCTGTCTTTAATAGTAGAGCTGAGTGGCGTAAAAATTCCCCATTCGGACACTTATTATCTCAAGGAACTGGAGCCACCTGCTGATGACCCCAGTGGAGGATTAAATGCCACCAGAAGAGAGTAGGCAAGTACAATACAGTAGTAGATGGACACACACTACTGCCACAGCACAAACCCAATAAAATGTTAATGAAATCTTTTATTATTTAATCTCTGTTTGGATTTCCACGAAGAGTATCATATTAAATGTTATTCATCCTACATACATTTCTCAAAATATTCTGAAGTGTGCTCTTATTAAACAAACTTCCATTAATGTGTGTGCTCTTGAATCCAGAGACATTTCCTAGACAACATGCTTGTGCTTGTTTTTGTTTACAAGTTTATCTTTATGTATTATATTATCAACAATCTTGGCTTTGAAGTTGTTTAAGGACATTCATTAAGGAAATATATATTTTTTTCTTTAAATTCTCACAACTGATAACCCAGGGACTATTATCTTGAAATGCAACGTATGAATTCATGTAGAATGTAATCTGCAAGGTGGAGAATCTACATGACGGTATGGCCTCCAATAGTATAGCTGATTAAACATCTGGGTACTTGTTTCCTAGCACGGCGCCCGGATTTCCTACGTACGGCACCGTAGGGAAATTGCATCGCATCGCATGGGCCATTGTAACGGCATGTGATGCAATGCAATGCGATTTTTAAATGTAATTTTTTCTATGCTCATTGTACACCACTATATCGCATGTGATCGCATGCGATTTTATAAGGTGTGCGATGCCATGACATTAGGTATACAATAATATCTATAATCTATCTATATCTATATATATATATATAATCTATATCTATAATAATCTACTATTGTAAAGCGCAACGGAATCTGCTGCGCTATATAAGAAACTGTAAATAAATAATAAATAAATATTATTGTATGTCCCAAAAATAGGTTTAGTAGTAGTAGTATGTTTATTTATTACATAGGTTTAACGCACCACCACCACCCGACCCCCCCCCCCCCCCACTATCCATGCCAGCCCGAACCGTGACGAGCGGCCGGGGAACCTGTCCTCCGACCTTTTCATTCCCCCACTATCCACGTCAGCGTGGAGTTGATTTTATATAGTGTGGCATGCACAGCGAGCCACCGAGCCCAAAGCGTGGCAAACGCTGTGAGTCCTGCGAGGGGACACAGATTATTTCACATGTATTCCGCGTGCGCTCACCACGCTTCGGGCTCGGTGGTTCGCTGCGCTCACCACACTATATATAATCAACTCCACACCGACGTGGACTTGGCACACTTTACTGTTCCTACTCAGAGTCCATGTGGATTTTAAAGTATGAAAAACCTTGTGTTGACCTTTTCCTGTGTCAACATTTTTCATATTAACCTATTGCTTGTGTTGACCTTTTGTCAATTTCACTTGATCACTGGCTCCTATTCAATATTACAGGACTTTCATCGGGCTGCTCCCACCCTTTGGAATGCCCTTCCACGCACAATAAGACTCTCTATTAGTCCATATGCATAACCCTCTGAGGCACTTATGTATTATATAGCTTCACTTCTGGACTTGCAACAAGGAGGGACTTCTATGCTATCACTGGTGCCTGTCCTTGTGTTCCCCTCCTATAGATTGTAAGCTTTCAGCAGAAGTCTGTCTCTTGTTACCCAGTTTGTTTTATCACTGTCTACTATTGTAAAGCTCAATGGAATCTGCTGCGATTTATAAGAAACTGTAACTAAATAAATAATGTCAACCTTTTGCATGTCGACATTTTGGTGCCATCAATTGAATGTCGACCAAGACACTTTATACCCAGTGGCGTAGCTATCGCCCCGCAGCCCCCGCGGTGGCGGGGAGGCGCTTGGAAGTTGAGGGCGCCGGGGGGCTGCGGGGCTTTTGTTACCCTTCCCGCTGCATCTGCCATGGGACCTTTCGCCGGCTCTCCGTCTCCCTGCTCTCCCTGCTCCGTCTTCAATAAAAAACGTGAAACACAGAAAATGGCTGCCCCTGAATGCAGACCGTTTTTGAGGATGCTAGAGGAGGCGGAGGCCTCCTCTAGCATCCTTAAAAACGGTCTGCTGTACGGGGGCAGCCATTTTCTGAGTGACATGTTTTTTTATGACAGCAGGAGCCGGGAGAGCAGGGAGACGGAGAGCCGCAGCGCAGACTGATTCGCCGGCGGAAGGTCCCGGGGACGCAGCGGCACTACGTGGAACGGTAAGGGAGTTGGGGGGGGGGTCGGGGTCGAGCTGGGGGGGGTCGGGGTCGAGCTGTGGGGGGGGGGGGGCGTGCAAAAGAGTTGTGGCGGGGGGGAGATTTTTTCATAGTTACGCCACTGTTTATACCTATCAACCAGCATAAAGACTGCAGGGATGCTAACAGGATCCCTGCCCAATACATTCCATAGTCAGTATTGCTCAATCATCCCTGCAACTGGGGCCTTATTCCATTTAGCAAGAAATGGGACAGTCGCGGGAAAAGAGTCTGCGCAATTACAATTACAATGCAACTGCAGCAGGTGGTGTCTGTATAATATAAACACCTCCTGCCTGCATCTGTGAGATCCAAGTGCTTGTCTGAAGAGGTAGACTCGGATCACCATTGTTGACATCAGCCGTGACTTGTGATGTTAGACCACAGTCAGTCTGCATAAGCTCAGCACACCTACAGAACAACTAGGGATGACGCGCATGAATGGTGCTGGATGCCACCCTCTTGCGCAGACTCACGTGTAGTGGATTTGTACCTAAACCAAACATCCAAGTCAGGCCCACTGTGCACAGAAACTATGTAACTTTTAAATAGTTATTTGGTTCAGCACCAGGTACGTACACGCAGTGATAATGTATTTCACTTTCTATTTGACCCCTACTCAATCTGTGTCTGGGTCTGTTTCTGGATCTGTGTCTGGATCTGAGTTGGTTACAGCGTTCACATTCGATGATCAATGCCAATTTGATTTACACCATTCGATTTACACTACGGGGGGAAATGTACTAAAGGAAATTTGTAAAAAATAGGTGTATTTGTATCCAGAAATACACTTATTTTTTTACTATCCCGAAAATACGGCAATTCGTATTCGTATTGATAGCACATCAATACGAATACGAATTGCCGTATTTTCGGGATAGTAAATGTAAAAAATAAGTGTATTTCTGGATACAAATACACCTATTTTTTTTACAAATTTCCTTTAGTAAATTTCCCCCTACATGTAAGCACGCATCGGGATCAAATCTACATTAAATGTAGAAGAACCATTCAACTCCCATTCGATTTTCTATTCGATTTTGCTTCTATACACCGTGTGTATGCTCTGTAAGAAGCTGAACAAAGCATAGTGATCTGTGAAGGGCTTCTATTTGGACGGATTTGTCTTCACTTTTTAAATTCTGTTAACTGTACTAAACACCTGTACTTTTTTTGCTATACTAAATACCATTGGCTTTGATCTTCCAGTACAAAGCCAACAGTATTTAGTACTGCAAAACATTACTAACAAGCAGAAACCCAACACAAGATTAGTAGTAATTTGTAGACATCAGTAACCACCATTTCTGTTTAGGGCTAAAAGAGATGATGCATCTGTATATCTTAGTTATATATAGGTTTCTTAAAGGGGCCAGTCATTCACACACTCTCTAGCAAACAAAATATAGATTTGTCTAGTAGTAGCCGAATGAAGCATTTACTAAACATGTTACATAATGTTAAATGATTTGGCTTGTTCACCTGACCTCATTTTATGTACTGGAAGTTAGAAGATTAAAAGAAAGTTCAAATTACAGTTCATGAAGGATCCAACTGTGCATTTAAAAACTAAACCACTATCAAAGCTGTTTCACAAGAGGAATCAAGTAGAAAGTGTGGCTAAGATTTTGCTGCTCAAAATTAATGGAAACAGCTTTCAAGTAGGAACATTTAAAGCGCTGCATTATTTACATGTGTCTGACAGTCAGGGGCTTGTTAAGAGATTTTCAGGGTTGAAAGCACATCGTCTGTTTACAAGTCAGGTTTTAAAGCTATTTATGTACTGTATTTGGCATCAAGTAATTTCACCTCCAGGTGGTGCGATGCAAAACAAAAATTGTAATGTTCTTTTGCATGCCAAGTGTAAAAAAAAAAGTACAGTCTAAGTTTAAGGATAGGTCATCTTTCTAGGTATTAACTAATAATCATTAAAATTATTTAAAAAAATACTGTGCCCAAT
This sequence comes from Crinia signifera, assembly GCF_055691185.1. Lineage (NCBI taxonomy): Eukaryota > Metazoa > Chordata > Amphibia > Anura > Myobatrachidae > Crinia > Crinia signifera. The sequence continues at coordinate 151,237,560 of NC_139217.1, forward strand.
AATGCATCATACTAATAATATTGGATTGTATATTTTTACTATATAAACTGTTTTTAAATCCAGTACTGTTTGAGACAGGAAAACTAAATGGAAAAAAATATATATATATTGTTCTGCAATTTTGTCACAAATGTGACCATTAGGTACTGTTCCTCATTTACAATTAAAACATTTTAGCTAAATGCACTCTGAGAAACCATGGGTGAAATGTAACGGACCCCTACCCACCCTCCCCACATACAATGCATTTTGATTTGTAATAGATAGGGCAGACGCTCCCCGGGTCGCCGCTACACACGGAGCTCCCCTGGCAGTGAGGCGGCTGTGAAGTGATGTCTTTCACCGCCTCTCACTGCTGACCGGCAATCTTAAGCTGGTTTCACATAGCAAAAACCTGCTTTCAACTCGTTTTTGTAAACGTGTCTTAAAACGGGTCAAAAGCCAGTTAAACCCCTTTCATATTGCATGTTGTAAAGGTATATTGCAGTTTCAATACCGTTCTTGTACCTTCAGATTCAACCCGTTTCACCCATAGAAAGCCATACAATGTCATTTAAAAAAAAAAAATCCTGCTTGTGGGCGGGTTATCATGTGTGGTTATCATTTGTAGCAAATACCATTTCTGAGCTGTTCAGACTGCAGGAAAAACGGCTCAGAAACGTGTAGGATCCTGCTTTTAACAAGTTTCAAAATACCGGTATTCTGTAACCGGTAAATTGATAATTGAGCTTTTACACTGCAGCTGTTCCCGTTTTAAAATGGTAAAAAAACGGCAATATACCGTGTCAAAGCTGCAATGTGAAGCTGGCTTAAGGGTCAGAGGTGTCCGGTTCTCAGGCACCCTGTACCACGGCACTAGCAGCCCACGAGCGGTGGCAGCGGGGGTGAAGTCAGTATGACACTCAGCGTGAGCCGTCTTCACTGCAAACACCCCGTAAATACAGACAGCCGCCTCCTTGCCTCGGCTACATTTTGTATAAGAATCTGAATAATTGATATAGCCTGTAATAGGCACATTATATTAATATTCTAGACCTCTGCCGCATATGAGTATTTCAAGTAATGCTTATACTGCAAAAGGCTGAATTTATTGTATATATTTTCAACCCTTAAAATCTGCTGGCAATTCTCCTATTAGTGCACGTAAACCTAATTATAGTATTGTGAGAAGAATTTACACAAGATATGTGACACTTCGCTTCTAATAAAACATTAACATCTTTACATTAAGTGAGATTATATTATTAATCCTGACTTCGTGCAGAAGTTTATCATTTACATTTATTCACTGTGTGTATTCTATGTATCTTTATTAAAGAAAAGACTGGTGGGATACATTGTATCAATAGTAACACACTATTCTTCCTCTCAAAAAAATTGATTCTGATGTTATATTGGTGCACATTTAAAAGGCTCATTATACTATTAATATTCTCCACCTTTGCCGCATATGAGCATTTTTATTATTGTTTAATCTTCAGGAGACTGAGTTCAGTGTATATATTTTCAGATCCTCAACTTGCCAGCAAATATTCTACTAATATTCTAGAATATTCTAGAATCAATCTATAACACTGTGAGAAGAACTCACACAAGTGGTGTGACAGTTTTCCTTCAAATAAAACATTAACATCTCTACACAAAGTGAGATCACATTAATATTCCCGATCTTGTGCAGAAGTCCACAATTCACATTGATCCACTGTTCAAATGTATCTTTATTGAAATAAGGATTGGTGGGATACATTGCATAACATTGATATCAACAGTAACACACTGATTTTCTTCTCCAAGTATTTGATCTCGATCTATCATTTGGTGCACTTTAACAGGGGACAACACACTGCTGTCTTACTATATATATTACAGAGAAAATTTGGGGTAGGGGACCCACTGAGTAAGGATTAATTTCCTTTTTAAATCACTTAGTTTGTGTTTATGTGTATTTGTTGTGTGTCCATATTTTGCAAGTAGTTTAAATTAATCTAATAAAGGTTACATTTTAATTGGTCAATTTTTCTTAGGTGCACCACACAGAGACATCCTTTTTCTGTCCTTTTTTTTGAGAGTTTGCATTGTTAATGATTGCCTCTTTATAAAAACTGGAGATTTCTTACCAAATCTCTCACTTTCTGAATCTCTCATCCTATTAAATTTCCCCCATTATGTTAATAGCCTAGGATTACTGACAAGAGTTGAAAGAGATGCCAAGAAAATGTACATGTGCACTGGAGAGCTGTGAACTCCAGGTCAGTATTTTTACACTTACAAATATTAGTAGGCTGGATGCCAGTTTTTGTCCTTGCTTCCTCTTGCAAACCATTGTTTCATAGTCAATTGTTTTTTAACCTATGTTATGAACTCCCTCGGAGTGTAACAAAGCCACAAGTCACAGATGTTGTAGTGAAGGCACTGTGATGTTTTATTGAATTAAAACCTCACAATGGTGAGTAATAATGAGGCCCTCAATCTTCAGGTGAAGCACAGCCAGTAACTATAGCTCCGCAGCCCCCGCGGTGGGGGGGAGGCGCATAGAAAGTTTGGGCGCTGGGGGTCTGCGGGGCTATAGTTACCCGCTGCTGTCTGCCGGTACCTGCCTGCCATGCTGTCACAGTCCCGTCTCTCCCAGCACTGGCTCCTGCTTCGCAGCTTCTATAATGAAAACGGACACTTAGAAAATGGCTGCCCCCATACTGCAGACAGTTTTCTGTCTGCAGTATGGGGCAGCCATTTTCTAAGTGTCCGTTTTCATTATAGCAGCAGGAGCCAGCGCTGGGAGAGACGGGACCGTGACCGCAGATGCATCTGGGCAGGTATGGCCATAGGGGGGCGCCGAGGAGAGAGGGAGGGGGAGTGGGGGCGAAAAAATTGGTAATTACGCCACTGAGCACAGCAAAACAAATACCACAATGCATTTCAAGTGCAGGAACAATACCACACTAAAGCAGGCAGAGAGATACAGGAGTAACTCAGCAAAATCTAAACACAGCATTATATACATAATACAGTCTTTGGAAAACACAAAATTGCAAAATAAAGCAGATGTTCAGCTGCTACAGTTGGGTGCAGGGATGTAAGAGTCTCTAAACACAATCTGAGTTTGGCATATCTTGCATGGACACAGGCTCTGGAAGTGCACACTCAATGGCAGGACCTGAGGGCTAACAATCAGAGATTCAGCTTATACCGATAGATGCTGAAATCAGATGCATTCCTATACAAACAAATGTGTACTTTAAAAATGGTGGCATAGCCAGGATCTAGACCAGGGGTGGGAAACATTTTTTGTGCCAAGGGCCAATTGTATGGTGTAAAAATTTCTCTTACAAATTGTCCTGCTGCAGCCGTCCCATGCTACGGCTGCCGCTGAATAGGACTGACAGTCTCTGGTTGTTGTTAATTAAGAGTAATCTCACAAGAACTACCGACCTCTCACAAGAAGTCCCCTGTACTTGACTCCCGGCAAAGCTGCCGGGTGGGTAGGAAGGCTACTCAGACCGGCTACGGGCGCTGCATACGGCCCCGGGCCTGAGGTTCCCCACCACTGATCGAGACAAACAGAATTACTGGATACAATAAATGGAAAATAGAGCACATAGACTAGGATGACTGGAACATGACAGATAGGAGTCCTGAGAAACAATGAAGAGTAAAGTGCATGGTGAGAGGCAGGTCTAATAAAGCAGATAAGCAATTGCAGGAGATTACAGGGGAATCAGATAAACCCCAGCAAGTTAATGTCCACACATCCCAGCAGCACCTCTGGTAACACAGAGGTACAGATGGAGAGCCTCCCAGCCAGCCTGAGGAATTGCCAGGCTGGCAGTTAGGCTTTCCATTTGACGGGGATGTGCGAGCATCTCACACACTCGCACGTCCCCTTCATCACAGCGGCGGTGAACGGATTCCCTGCCCTCCGCATCTCCGCTTCAGGGAGATGGGCAGTGTTAGTGGGGGCAGCGGGGGGCGACAGGGGATGCAGTGGGGAGCTGGCCAAGGGTGGCAGCGGGCTCTGACAGAACAGGGTGCATTAGCATCTCGTGAACGCACGCCCCCTTATGTTTAACGGTGGCGGATGGTGATTCTATTGCCAGGAGCAGTTCAAATGAGAGCTGCTCCATCTGTACTACATGCCACATTCATATCAATGTCCTAACAAACTACAGTGCTGGTCTTCTTGGTCCTATTCTGGGAGTAAGAACCCTCCCCCCCCCACACACACACACACCCACACCCATCCCCCCATCGGCAGCAGCCCTAGCATGCAAGGATGCTTCTGGGGAATAGGGGCTTTTTCAAATAGGATGCAGGAGGACTACCTCAAATTATTAATAAGATTGGTGAAGAAGGTGTTGGCGCTGGAAATTGCATGTTTTGAGATAAATGAAGACAATGGTGGGAACTGCTAAGTTAGGCAACCTAACAGTTCACACCATTGATGTTAATTATGGGAAGCATTGATTGACAGTCTGACTGCTCATGACTAATCAGTGGGCTGCTCACATGGAAGTGGCTGCTGATTGGCTTGCAGCTCTCCTTATGACAAGTCTCATGTGGATAACAGGATTGGTGTGGAGAATCCTTAGGTGTATATAGTTGTTCTCAGTCTGAGATGGTACAGGTGTTGCAGCTTCTTTGTTTTTAACACCTTGGATGCCTTCATAGATCAAAGAGGACCTGATCTAAACCAATGATAGTTAAGTATGTTCTTTATTTTTTTTAAATAATCATGGATTCTACTTCTACATGTTATCTCCAATGGACAAGTTGGGTATGTGTGAGACTTTGTTAATGAAAGTTTTACTTTCAGGATGTGTGTGTCAGTGGCGTAACTACCTAATTTCCCCCCCCCCCCCACACCGCAAATTTTTCGCCCCTCCCCTCCCTCCCCTCGGTGCCCTCCCTCCCCTCGGCGTACCTGCAAGCCGCATCTGCGGTCACGGTCCTGTCTCTCCCGGCGCCGGCTCCTGCTGCTATAATGAAAACTGACTCTTCGAAAATGGCTGCCCCCATACTGCAGACAGTTTTCTGTCTGTATGTTTTTAATTACGCTATCTGTATGTATGACGAGATAGCTGTAAGAGTGTCCACCCTTATCCTCAAAGTATAAAAGTAGCCACAACTCCACACTAGTTGAGTTTGTCGTATGGTGGTCGTGGGTGTCACATAAGGAGAGGAGTTAGGAGATAAGCAGTGATGGGGAAGCCGAGACGTGAAGATGTCTTGTTATGTGGTATTGTATTGAATTACATTCTTGTGTATGATGAAGAATAAATAATTATATATTTTATAATACTTCTGGTAAATGTCCTTCTTGCATGGGCATGGCAATAGCACTATGTGGGGTAAAACCAAACACGCTTCAACAGTGGGGGCTCATAAAAAAAAGAAAGTGGGAGTTTGCAAATTGAGTTCTTATAAAGCATTCCTCAAAGAGGGGAATTTTAAAGCAAATACTGTATACCAACAGTAATGTGATACCAGTTTGAGGATTGCTTTGTGAGAATTCAGATGATGCCAAATATAATCTTGAGGGACCGAAACGCTGTTTCATGGCTCATGTCGGAAGGAACATGAAGAAAAATGATTTAAAATTAAAAATACTGTACCTGTTGTGTTCACCTTATATGTATGCTTGGTTTGAGTGAAAGTATGTTTGTTGGACATATTCTGACATTTGAACATGTGATTTTGTGTCCGTCTTAAGGTGCCCATGCACTAGTAAAGTCCAAGCAAATGGTCAGCTGTCATTTGCCAGGTTTTTGTTCCGACCGGACAGATCTGCAGATGGATCTGCGTGTGTATGGCAGCCTTTACTGTGCACAGAACTGCAGCTGTGTGCTGATAATATAATATTGTCAAGGGCAGATATTATATTATATCTCTGTCTGCAGACGGAGAGGAAAATACACTAGACCAATTTGGTGCTAGAGTAATTAAGCTTGTTTATCCGCCCAATTCGGTAGACGTACCGTGAAGTTTTTATTGATACAGCCACACTGATCGAATAACTCTTCATTTTGGGGGGGCAAGCAGATTGTATGCCAATTGGGCATTCGGAATAATGCAAAACTCTAATTTTGTTCAATACTGTGATGCATAGTGTTGGATTGATGGAGTATGGCGCTGCAGACACTTTGTGGCGCCTTATAAGTAAATAAGCTACTACTATGTAGTAGTGTGCATTATTACCCTCGGGGTGGGTGGTTAATTTACAATTTATTTGTCCTGTTTTATCTGGCTAAAACAGAAGATATCGGGTAGATATGACGGACTGTAAAATCACACGTGAAATGTATGTACAGTAACTGATATGAATATTCACCGACAGTTTACGGTGCATTGCCTGACAGCTCATATTAGTTACAGCTCTTCTGCAATTCAGAAGGCTATGTTCTCTCTAATGCCGCAATGTGTGTCAAAATCTACAAAGCATTGTCTTTATGAAAAAAAAAAAAATTATTATCAAATTCAACTAATGTGACATGGCATAATGGTCTGCAAATACCTTGGCAGGGAGGGTGTATCTGGCCAGTGCACCCCCCCTTCCTCGGCTGATACTAATGCCTGTGGTGTAATTGGTTAAATAGGGGTTAAACCCATCATGCTTGAGTTTGGCAGCAGTGTGGTGGTATGAGGGAACATTTAACATAGATTCATTGAAGATTTAATGCAGAGTTATTGCATGTAAAGGAAAAAAAAATCAACAGATTGAAATCAGAAGCAATTATTACTAAAAGTACAATGCACAGTAAAACACGGAGTAATATCCCGTCCGTGATTTTACAGGATTCCAGGGTTGGACGGACCAGCCAGGATGGCCCAATGAGATTCCAGTGTGGATTCCCTAGAACCAAGTTGATTTGCCATACATTCTTATTCATATTAAAAGAAAAAAAGTTTTTGCTATTTGGAACTGTGCCAGATTATCCTAATGTGATATGTTAATTTGTGTTTTCTAATGTGTTGGTCTAATGACACTATAGAATTTACAGAATAAAATGTATAGTACTGATGACAACATATGTGTAACATATATAGAGATGATTTACTTTAAGCAGATGCACGGAGTTAAACGGGGAAATTTTTTTTTTTCCTTTCTCTCCTTTTCTGGGCGCAACTCCATGATCCTTGCGTGAAGCCAGGGCCGATCCTTGAGATCTCCAAGGGTGGGGGCCCCTGCTGTAATGCTGAGTACAGCGTACAAGTCATACTATGTATTATAAGTTGTACTAAGCGGCATCAAATTATGCTGAAAAATAAGAAAGCAGTACTCAGCGTACAGTATCATTAACTGTTGAATTATCATCAACAGCTGGAGTTTGTATATGAGATAATGTCTACCTCTCGTAAAGGAACTTTTTCAGAAGTTTTCAGTATTTTAGTGATGAGGTGTAATTTGACCCTATCCTAATGTGAATCATTCCAGACACTGCATATTCAAGTGATACACAGTGAGATCTACACAGCAGACCCCAGCCTATGTTTTACATAGGGATCTCGATATTAATTTTGTTTAATGTGATTGTAATTTGCGTTTTATTCTTGCAGGTATCCTAATACTATAGGATTGATGTGCTACCAAGTGAGGAATCGGTTGCAGATTCTAACAACATTGTGTTTTCTTTCAGATGCAGAAATATAAAAAGTACTGACAGGATTAACCCCGTACAGTCATTATTTGGCACCAGGCCAAAATTACTTAAACCCTCAAAGGGGGGTTCTTAAATGGTTAAACATCCCTTGCCTAAGTAATAGCAAGAAGTTTAAACAAAGGGTACCAGGATACCCTTACAACAATTTATTCCATAGAATAAATTAAATTGAATCAGGAGTAATGAAACACATACAACTTTGCCATTACCAAATTATAACAAGTTTCAGGCATACTGTGCTGGAACTAATGATACTGTATTAGGGATTGTCAATATAAATTCATGATGGCATTACAATTGAATATTTTAGTACGTTGCAAGAGATGAAAAGAAAAGTATTATCTGCTATACATGGCTGAGAGCCATTGCCATTGGTTGATATTACCTTAGATTTGTTGTGGAGACAACAAGAATTATATTTTAAAAATTTCTGCATGCAGTCACACAAATGCCAAACAATGCAAAGACAGAACATGGTAGTATTGGAAGGAGGTGTTGTTTATGATTCCTTTAAACACAACCATACACACATGCCTAGAAGTAAGGTATGGCATTGTGCCATTTATAAAACACCAGTTAGGCCTAATAGAGTTCAGGATGCAACTCTGAGTTATAACAGTATAAGACTGGAAATTGTCCAGCAAAGAACAACAGTAATTAAAAGCTGATTTTGAATCCTCAGAGTGATTCCTATGGAAATTATATATTACAATGAGGATCATTAAGGTTTAAAAATCTCTCTGCCATAGGTACTACTGGCAGGCATTATCAATGCATTTAAGAATGGTTTTAGCAAGTTTTTAGCAGAAAACAACATTTAAGGGTACATCCTATGTTATGAGTAAAGGAAGGTCATTATTTGACCAGTTGCATTGTTTTCTTCTTCCCAAATGGGGGATATATATAAATGTTCATAGAATGGGAAGAAGAGAGATCAATGGGTTCACTCCACATGATGAGGTCATTAACAGCAGTAATAAAAAATATGTCATATTGCTGAAATAAATTTGCTAAGTCAATATTATAAGAAGTAGTAGTGCAAGAGTTTGGTGACAAAGTATGCAGTTTCTAGGGGTAACGAATGATTGGTTGATTGAAATTGAGGGAGGTCCCTCCCATGTCATGACACATACAACATTCAACATCAATAGGAGTTGTCTTAACAAATCTGATACTTTATTCAATGTTATAAGTGCATATATGGGATAAAGACAGAAAATAAAAGAATAATCAGAATAATTACCAAGAGTTATAAAAATGAATAAATTTATATGTATAAAAGGTACAATTTGTTTAAGAAATAATTAAGAGACAATGGTACTTAATAAGAGAAATTCAATTATTAAGTTAAAATAGTTGTCCCATTTGTAGAGGTTGCAGATCAAGATTATTGATTTTATTCAGTACAGAAAAGAAGGTTTTTGTATGTATATGAAAGTGTTTATATGTTAGAGGCGTGACCTAAAGCATCTGAAACTAAGCAGTTTACTGCCAGAAAAAGAGTTTACAAGAATTGGTATGTAGATATGGTTTATCAAGTGTCATAGAAAATGACCAAGGTACTATAGGAAATGTTTTTCAAAGAATGTGTGTAAAGATGGGAATAGAATCAATATAAAGATATCGTATTATCCAAGGGTGGTTAGGAAGGTTTCTTACAATGGAGAAAGGAATGGCATGGCCAGAAGCACTGCAATAGTGCTTCATAGTATTCATACCACACCTGTACCTTCACTTAACCTCTCTTCACATAAAGTCGGATGGCAGACCAGATACAGTACTAATCTAAAAACTGACTTTTAAATTGCAACATGATTTTACTGTTCAATATGTTATCCACCTATCTAAGCAGTTACAAGACCTTCGTCAAGTCAACAGGAGATCCATTCTACTTCTTCATTTGGTCCAGAGCATGATACACAGGCTGGAGACCATGTTATGGTGAGAAGTTTCTTGCATTCAGGTTCCCTTGCAGATTGATGGGACGGTCCTTGACAAGTATTGCTGACAACAGATACGGCTAAAAAAGTTATTGAGAAGGACATCAACCTGGAATCGCAGGTCGCATGGAAAGACGTTGAGAGATTCAAGTTTAAAAAAAAAAAAAATCACCAGAGACTATGTTGTGTTCAAGTTTACAAGATCACCAGAGACTATGTTGTGTTCAAGTTTACAAGATCACCAGAGACTATGTTGTGTTCAAGTTTAAAAATCACCAGAGACTATGTTGTGTGCTTAAACAGAGACTGATTTGATATGAATAAGAGTTCTTCAATCAAGATGGAAAGCATCACTTTTAACTGACTGTATACTTACGTGACAATGTTAAGGAAAATATTCAAGTCATTTGAGTGGAGTAATCATGGACATCATTGCAGCATTTTTAATTATCTACCTTGGAGAGAGGCCTAGTCGAGGTTATTGGTCTGAGTTCCTGTCCATAGGGGTTATTTCACTAAGTCCAATTCCTAAGTCCAATTCCTTTGTCCCTTCTAAGCAGGTCAACACGAACATTTAATAACGTTTATAAGGAATAGGGTACAATACCCTTTGAAAGATGAATTGGTGATCTATCATAGGAGAAAAAAGATATACTCTGATGTGTGGATAACGTGGTATTATTCAAGAGAATTTGTAAGTCAACAGTATCATTCACTGTTGGGATAGGTAACGAATGCAACTGATTCTTGCGAATGCATTAACACACCATTGATGAGTGCAACATGCCTATGTCACCATATGTTTATATAATGAAATAACTAAAAAGTTACTTTAGAAAATTAGTGAAAAAGGATTGTGATTGATATAAGATATCATTATTTTGTTTCAGCAAAATCATAAGTGAGATGAAACCAGATTTAGGTAAACAGAATGTATACACTTTCACTATCAGGAAGAGCCATACAAGATGAAAGCTGATGCAGGATATTGCGACAAAATTGTCACAATGCATAAGCCATATGTTCCGCAATGCGCTGAACAATGTGCAACTAACTTTCAAGGTTTTAAGTTTATCACATGCACCCTAGATTGAAATGAAAAAGTATTTGAGTTTACACTAAAAAAAATGAAGGTTCAACATAAAATGTTCCAGACTTCAAATTTATAAGTTAGGAATAATGGTTTATAATAATAGTTCTAAAGTTTGATGTTTTTTTCCTTATGCTAAAACAATATTCGCCATATTGGGGGAAATGTGTTTTGAAATGATTACCAATAAAGTTTGAAGGTTTTACTATTTGGGAATAAAAGAAATACGTACCAAAGTTTTAATACCATAACCCATGATGAGTTGAAAGGATTCTTTTCACAGGTTAATACTACAGTTTAAAAGACTTTATTCCGGCTATAAGGAAATATATTCCATTTAGAAATGTGGGCACCAGAATACAACCTGCAACAACCAGGGAGAATACTAAGCACGATACACACCACCAAAATAAAACCTGCATTTCAAGAGGTCAAAATAAGCAGTTTACTGCCCTTCACACGAAAATGGATAGATGGCCAGCTCAGGAAGTGGATCCCCAGTGCAAATTAAAAATTTGGGGTCCAATCACAGAGGAAGTGACCCAGGTGTCATTATTTTGGCCCTTTTTTCCCCTTTTTGGATGGGGCCTTGGGGACAGGGACCTTTGGGACTGAAGGCTTGCGCCGTCTTGGGCCAGTGGACAGAGGAGGGTCAGCAGAGGTGGAAGCTTGTGGAGCAGCTTGGGGTGGGGCAGCAGATGGGGGGTTGTCCCTTTGGGACCTGGCGGTGGTGAGCAGCTCTGCCAGAATGTCATTCTGGCGGCTGAATTGTTGGGCAATGCTTTGCATGCCAGCCGCCAGAATATCATTCTGGCATTTAAAGGCCTCAAACTGCTGCCTGTTTGTCTCCTTCCAAATCCCAATGAAATGCACAAACTGATGTTGATGGTCTGCAGCCTCCACCCCATGCTGCTCGAATCTGTCCAGCATCTCCAACAACCTGCCATCATATGAGGCCAGTGGATGGGTGTGGCGTATTGGTGGAGGCTGGATCACTTGCTTCACTTGTGGCTCTGAAGAGGAAGATGCTGCCGGTTCATCAGGTGCTTCTGCTTCTTCTAGGATCAAAATTGAAACCAATGACACCATCACATACACAAACAATCTCTCTTACCACAAACAATGCATTACTGTGACTTACCATCAAAAGCAGCAGCAAAGACCTCCGCCGGGAGCTCACTATCCGTATTGTATACCCCCTGACCTCGCCCACATCAATCACATCCAACGAGTCCTGCTCCAGGGGGGTATATTCCAAACTGGATGGGATAGGCCCCCACCCAGTGGACATTCTGTGGTTGTACCAGTCAGTCATCTTCCTCTTCAGTCCAGTTTTGAAGTCTGACCACCTACAAATTTATTCAAAAATAAATCAACATGAGATATGTGCACCACTGTGCTAGTGAACATCATTACTACGTTACATTTCCTAGTGTGGGTGATATTATTTTTTTATGCATACGTTTGACACACACACATTAATGTCTCCATTATGAGGCATTTCAGTGTCTCATCTCATTCATTAGGCCGCTAAATGCACATACATATCTCACTATGCAGAAATGACAGCAGCCATGGACAAATTATCCATCTCCACCTGTTGTGAAAATACACATCCCACCATAGCTTGACAGTGTTGATATTATGGATTAATTTAACTATGGGAAGGCATGCTGGGATGTGTAGTTTCTCAACAGCTACACGTGCACAGTTTGGACATCCTTGTTTCAGTAGCATCATATGGAACATGTTACTACAACTATTTTTCAACAACACACTTTCTGTTGTCCCATCACATACTTCACATGAGCAGAACCTCACATCACACCAATGGTGCATGTTTCATATATTAATGTGGGTTATTAGACATGGTTGTGTTCACATGTGTCATTGAAGTGTAGCACTATCTACAAACACACCTTTCTATTATTCTCAAAACATACATGTAACATATGTACACACATATGACATTATCAGGGGGAGAAACACACTTGCCTTTTCTTCACTGATGCCAAATCCCTTCCCACTGTTGACACCTGGTTCACTTCCTCTGTGATTTTCTCCCAAAGCTTTCTCCTTGCACTGCCAACCGGCTTCCTGGTAGCCAATTCTATCCATTCTCGTGCTCTGGGCACTAAAATTCTCATCTCTGCCTTTTGAAATGCAGGGTTTCTCTTTTTGGTGGTGGTATCCTGCTCAGTACTCGGCCTACATGGTGCAGGTCATTTTCTGGTGGCCCCAGTTCTCTCACCATGCAGCTGCTGGGTCACACATGTTTGGAGAGATGCAACCTCTTGTTCTGGCTGGTTGCTTGGCCCTTGTGGTGCTGGTGGCGTTGTAGCAATGCCTGTTAGTGAGGGGCCCCCTTGCTCTTGGGCCCTCCTTCTCCGCTCCTGCTCCCTCTGCCTCAAAGTTTCAAGCAGGGATTCTGCTCTTGCTCTTTGAAGGGCATCCTCAGCTGCGGAATCATCTGAGCTAGACATGTTTGCAGCAATTATGGCCTGCATCTGACTGGATATTTATATGGTAATCTCCCGCCTTGAACAAGGGGGCGTATATTTTTTCCCGCAATGTAGTAGCTAATTTACGCCGATATTTCCCGCCGATATTTCCCGCCGATAATTCCCGCTTAAATTACGCAGGTCTCAACGCACCTGAGCATTCACCTGTACATGCACATACACAGGTTGTTGACCATTGTGTGCTACATGGTTAAATGTGTGCACATGTCACTCCAATGATGAGTGTTTTCAGGTGGTCTCTGTTGGAGTACGTGTATGCTTTGTTAAACAAATTTAAAAACATACCAACGTTACAATGCTTTCCTTACATTTGTTATGAGTAATAATTTGTCATACACCAACATGTTGTATGTGCGTTGTTATCAGCGTATGTATTAGTACATGGTTGCGTGTATAATTTTTCGCACACTGTATATACAGTACGTGTCTCCCTACATTGAAAGCATAATGTATGTTATGGTGTGCATATCGGAACGGTCCGCGAAAATGTTGATTCGCATACATATTGTTAATGTAAGATGGATTAATAAAGTTAACAATAAAAAAACTACCTTTTCGTCCAATCAGCAACCACCAAAACTTATATATGTACCTGCAATTAATAACTGCGCCATTGCCAATATGTCTTCAGCAAGGGCTAACCCCTTTTCCACACAGGAGCTGCTGGCTTTGGTCCAAGTCATGGACCAGCGCCTGGGGCCCAGGGGCCCATATGTCTCAAATGATGAGAAGCGGCGGGCGTATAACGCCGCTTAATCTATGCCCGGACCAGCGTCCGCAGAAGCCTGGGGCAGGTGGAGCGGCGCTGGTCTGTCCTGCGGCGGCGGCAGCCAGTGCTGCCAAGCACAATTCGGCGCCATATTGGGCGATGTAAGTATATATTTACAAATATGTCTGTGTTTCTTAGCAATGATTTCTGTAGTTTTTATAAATATGTGCATGAGTATGTGGGTGTATATGGGTGTATGTGGGGGGTATATGTGGGGGGTATATGTGGGGTATATGTGGGGTATATGGGTGTATATGGGGGGTATATGGGGGGTATATGGGGGGTATATGGGTGTATATGGTGGGTATATGGGTGTATATGGGGGGTATATGGGGGTATATGGGTGTATATGGGGGGTATATGGGGGGTATATGGGGTGTATATGGGGGGTATATGGGTGTATATGGGGGGTATATGGGGTGTATATGGGGGTATATGTATACGGTCTGATTTTGTGTGTAGCATATCTATTGATTAGCATGATAAATGTATTAAATATATCTTAAAGGTTCATTTGTAATGTTATGAGCATGACTAATGTGATTTTTTCTTTCCCCCATTTTCATGAAACCCAACCTTCAATTTCTATACCATCAACATGAACATTTCAGCACGCGCCAGGGCACGCATGGCAGCCCGGGAGGAGGCAGCCCGGCAGGAGGCAGCCCAACAGGAGGCAGCCCGGGAGGAGGCAGCTTGGCAGGAGGCAGCCCGGCAGGAGGCCAAAATGCTCCAGGAAGAGGAGGAGGAGACATTGGGGCCTGCTGGTGCCCACCCCATCTCCACCTCACCTTCCACCAGCCTTTCCCCTACCCCCATTCACTCCCCTATCCCCATCCCCTCCCCACCCCATTTCCAACCCCCCTACAACTCCCCACCACCCACCCCCAACCCTTACCAATCCCCACTCCAACCCACTACCTCTATCCCAACTCCCATTCCATCCCCCTTGCTCCTGACCCCCCCATCCAGAACCACAGGACACCCATCCAGCGGAGACCAGGATGGCACAACTAGCCGTAAGTACAGCGGCGTAACTATAGCACCGCAGCCCCCGCCACCGTGGGGGGGGCGCTGTGCATGTGGGGGCACCGGGGCTGCGGTGCTATAGTTAAACCCCCCCCAATCCCCCGCAGACTGTCACTTACCTATCGCGCTGGTCCCGGCGGCTCCGTTCTTCTGCAGAGGACCACCACAAAATGGCCACCCCCATATAGCACACAGTTCTCTGAAACTGTCTGCTGTATGGGGGCGGCCATTTTGTGGTGGTCCTCAGCAGAAGAACGGAGCCGCCGGGACCAGCGCGATAGGTAAGGCTGTGGGGGATTGGGGGGGTGTTTGCATAGGCGGCGGGGCGGCAGGGCAGGGGGGTAGGGGTGCTTGGCGGGGCGTCGATAAGGGGGGGCGCCCCCCCCTAACGGCGGGGGGCGCCCAAAACATAGCTACGCCACTGCGTAAGTAAATAATGTGCCTAATGTTTACATACACATTTCTACACATAAACAATCACAACACCCACATATTTGTATCCAAGATCATCATTAGTTGCAACATATCACTGCAGTGCGACCCTGAGGTGTGGCCTGTCCTCCTCCAGGAACAAGGGTCCCCTTGGTGTATTTTTTGAGTGTGGGCATGCCTCACCCCTTGAGTAATTGACATAACAGTACATCCAATGACATATGCTACAGTAGTGTTGTTGAAGTTATATAGGCCCAGCTGTTGTGTAAGTACACTTCCCAGCATGATGTGCAACATTAATTTATAGATTGGTTTGTTAATAGTGTGTGTGGCCATGCGGTTGCATGCTTTTCTAACTTAGGTGTAGGCCTATAATTTGTACAGCAATGGCCAACATTTTACTAAGTAAGGAGTGGTTAAGCCACAACAATGACGATACCCTTAAATAACACAGGTTAATTGTGAGGTTACAGGTGAGTCCCCCAGCACAAACCTCCCAATTGTGATACAGCATACATTCATCCAAGAAGGAGGAATTTATTTCATGGTATGTAATATGTACAGTATGTTTGTGTAAACATAATAGTATTTAGTACCGTGTTTACAGCAGGCCCATCTTCAATGTAGTTGAAAAATGTATGTGGCCTTCACACTTAACTCACAACTTCTTATGATGTAAAAATACAACAAACATTTGTGTATATTATATATTAATGATAATGATTCTTTTCCTTCACTACAGACACTGAACAGCACCAGGATGAGGTGGCCTACACGTTGGGTGAGATCCGCCTCACCATGTTATACCTCCTAATCCTCTTTGCCCAACTGGAGGACCTGATTTAATTTGTATCCCCTTTATTATATTTTTATTAATAAAAGTTTAAGTACATTTAGAAGTTGTCTTTGTTTTTATTTTTAAACATGTTAGAGTGTTTGTAAGGGCAAGTACATACAGATGTGTCATGTCACTTTAATATGTCATGTAACGTGAAGGGTAACGAATGAATGTGGTCTGAATGTGTGGGTTGTATGGTTAAATAAAACATAGTGTTAAAGCATGATTGTTTTTTGTTGTTACATTCAAACATCCCACATAACATTAGGGTAGGTATACATGTTAAAAATGAGGAACTAACTAATTATGGCCATAATTTAGTACATACACACAAACACCAACATAACTTTTTTTTAAAGTAAAAGCAATGTGGGGACACATAGATAGTGATTAAAATGCCACATTAGAACATAATAAATATACATGTAAGGAGGGGTAAAAATTTTTTATTAGGGTGTTCATTAAGGTAGACAATTGAGGTAATAGAAAACAATAATTGAATGACAATTAGAATAATTCATTTAATTGCCTTAATCATAGTTGAAAGGCTAGATTAGCAGGTCCATATATGTGAAGGTTATGCCAGCGTGCACGGACGTACGCTCACTCTCACGATCGGTGACATACGCTGAGTTTTCCATTGAAAACAGGCGAGACCCGTCCGTGCACGGTGGCGTATGCTCAGATTGCCGCAAGATGTCAGTGGGAAAGCGGACGAGAGACGTCCTTAAATCGTGGCGTACGCTCTGTTGTACGCCAGTTGTCATGTCTAAGAGGTGATCCGTCCGTGTACGGTGGCGTACGCTCAAGTGTACACCACTCCCCTTTGTCGGTGTTTGTGGCCGTCCGTATGCGGATGTTTTGTGGGTGGACTTTCGCTCACTGTCAGCGTACGGGAAACATACGCTGATACGGAACGTACGTACGTTTGGCCGCATGAACCAGAATAAGGTCCTATATCACTTTCTATATTATTATTGAATATATTAAACAAGGTAGGTCCCAATATTGAACCTTGCGGGACTCCACTTTGGACCTTACCCCAGCTGGAATGTATGTCATTTACCACCGCTCTCTTTCCTCGATTGTGCAACCAGTTTTTAATCCAATTACAAATTTTATCTCCTAACCCTATATTACCTACTTTTATTAATAACCTTTTGAGAAGCACAGAGTCAAAAGCTTTAGCGAAATCAAGAAGTATTACATCAACAGAGTTCCCTAAGTCCAGCGCCCACTGACTTCCTTATAGAAGCTTATTAAATTAGTCTGACATGATCTGAGCTGAGTCTTACTTATCACCTTCTCCTGGTCTAAGAAATGTTGGATACTATCTCTTATTATTCTTTCTAATATTTTCCCCACAAGGGATGTAAGGCTGACCGGTCTAATGTTCAGGGTTAGTTTTGCTACACTTCTTCCATATTGGTACTACATTAGCTATGTGCCAGTCCCTTTGGTACCATCCCTGCTATATCTGATTCCTCGAATATCAGATATAGCAGTGCTATGAAATAGCTCAATCCTAAGAAATTTTGGATACTATCTCTTATTATTTATTCTAATATTTTCCCCACAAGGGATGTAAGGCTGACTGGTCTAATGTTCAGGGTTAGAGTTGCTACATTTATTCCCTATTGGTACTATGTTAGCTATGCTCCGGTTATTTATTTATCACCTTCTAGAAGATAATAGATAGTATCTGATTGGTTGCCCGTAGTTCTAAAATAGAACTCCCATCTTAGTAAATGTCTCCATATAAAAAGTTTTAGAAAAATGTCTGAAAACACAAATACAGTGCTCTTAGAAATAATGGCACCCTAAAATGCTGTAATATTTTTAATCACTTGCTTTGCATGGTTGCATCAGATGTCATTAGATCAGCCTGGGCTTTCCCTGACATGGTCACCTCTGATGCGACCAGTCAGAAAGCCCACTATGCAGCTGTAGGAAGATAACCTTTCAGCAGTTCGGCTATCAGAGGGAGTAAAATAATGATGATTAATAGCAAAGTTTGGGTGTGTACAAACTGTAAATATCTAATGAAACTGCTTTTTTTTGTTTAAGAGATACAATTCCTTCAACAATTACTATGCCCTTGAATTCATATAAAAATACCCTTCTTGTGTGTATTGACCATTGCTTAAGCTATGTTCCTCTTCCATTTACTCCAAAACACATTTGTGTACCTTCACTAGTGCAGTATACTGTATGTACCGATGTCATCCATTATTCTGATTATTTGGGACAGTCATTTAAAGAAAGAGGTGTGAGGACAATCAATGCCTAAAGAGAGGATACTGGGTTTAGGGGGGGGGGGGGGGGGGAGTTTGTGTGATTCAGAAAGGAAGAACAGTAAACAAAGGAAAAGAAAGAGAAAAATACAAGTATAATCTCAAAAGAGAGACCCACGGCTGAGATCATGGAGCCTGTTATAGGCTCAATCTCTCTTTTGAGATTATACTTGTATTTTTCTCTTTTTTTTTGCTTTCTTTACTGTTCTTCCTTGCTGAATCCCACATACTCCCCCCTAAACCCAGGATCCTCTCTCTAGATATTAATTGTCCTCACACCTCTTTTTTTAAACGATTGTCCCAAACAATCTTGTAATTTCAGCAATAGAAGAAATTGTGGGTAGAGGGGATCTGTTAAATTCCATCTGCTACATTTATAAAGAGAATAAGGTAGTAATAAAAACACTTCTAAGTTTAAACAGATAATTAATACAATAGCCATAGGAAAAGAGAACACTTTCAGAAATCAGAGAAATGCATTTTGCAATAATACTTATCACATCAATGAGGACAATGAGGAGGGTGTAATAAGTATATTGAAGTCCAAGAAAATGTGGTTGAAAGGAAGCGAGGGCAGAGTTTCTCAATCTGGTCTTGTTTAGATCTGTGAATTCTAGAGTGCTGTTGGTGGAATGACTGGTTCTTTGGACTTTCTGCTAGGAGGATCTTTTCTCTCAGTGGTTAAGGAAGTGCAATGATATTCGTCCAATCAGGTATGGCAATCATTGGGAGACCTAGAGATGCACAGAATGAAGGTAGATCTGATGGAGTATGAAGAGAATGCTGCTTCCCAGAAAAGGAAACTTGTAGGTTAAATGGATAATGGATAACCCCATCTGTATTTAATTTGGCGTTTGCAGAGCTCATCAGGACGTAAAGCTCTACTTTTCTGTAGCATGGACCAGGACAAATCCTGGTAGATCTGTATAGTACTTCCATTGAAGTCGACGCCATCAAGCTGTCAAGCTTAGTAATAGTGTAATCTGAAGATGACATCCCTTGGTTTGTCAGAGGGGGCACCTCTGGGATGAAGGGCTATACGAGCTCTGTCGAAGACAATGTCCTCCTTAGGATCGTTCTTGAGAATCTTATTGAAGTCTTTCTTAGTGCTGGGATCAAGTTAGAGGGGTGTATATCAATTGGGAGGCCTCTAATCTATATATTGTTTCTCCTCCCCCTGTTGTCCAGATCTTCAATATTAGCTTTCCTAGATCTATTTCCATAGACTGGAGAGTAATAATGTCAGTCAGTTTGAAGAAGGCCGTGTCAGTAGATTCCTGATGGTCTTCTAACTAGAAAAGACAGTTGGAAAGTGTGGAGAGATCTTGTTTGATAGAAGTGATCTCATGCCTGATGGTGGTTTGGAATGTCCTGCTGGGTGGGAAGGGTTTTGATGTATGTCAGATTTTCTTGGATTTCTTCACCCATTTTGTTGGATGAAAGAGAGTGATGTATTTCCATTGTGAAAGGGCTCGGGGGATTAGAAGAAGTAGGCTAGGAATCTGATCTCTCAGGATTAGGGTTAGGGGTTGACAAATTAGGGAGATGAAAATGCATCAAATCAGGTTGAGAGGAGTCTCTTTTGGGATGAGGAATCTTTTTCTTGTGCACTGATTTTCCAGACTTGACCATCATTCTAAAGAATTCTTGAACAGAAAATGGAGTCGAACAAATAAGATAAGCTTAGTTGAAGTGTTAAAGTAAGGAGACGACTATGAGCACAGATCCCCAGTGGCTTATCTGCTACATAATCATTGTCTTTGGCCCATGTGGCTGTAAGTGGAAGTTGACGTACATCAATTTCACATTTCATCCAAAACCCACTCTGTTTACTTTCAGCCAAATCATTGTTTTGGGCTGGAGAACAGGGAGAAATAATGATTAGTGAGTCTGCTATAGCAATAGCAGTCTCCAGCAAATAAGAGGTTTCAAAAGGACACCGTGGCATCCCCAATAGACGTCCGGGGTGAAATGTAATAGGGTGCAATATTTAGTCAAGTTTTAAAATTGCAGTAAATAGCATGTGAAAAAATGTCAATTTTTTATAAAAAATTACGGGATATGGGGACAAAAATCATAGGGGTCCCGCCATATTTCTGAAACCAGCCCCAGACTCTTGGACAGGTCCTGGTTCCAAAAATACTGGGCTCCAGCAGCCTGCGGTGTCATGCCACAGCCGGGGGACACTTTTTATGTAAGTTTCCCCAGCTGTGCATCGTGCGCCAGTAGCCACTTTAATGAACGTGGCTCCATCTGTTTAAATAATCAACATTGATATAAGGTTGACACAAGCAAAAGATTGACATTATTATGGTTGACACTAAAAGGTCGGCCAAAATCCTGGGATCCCATCGATCCTGATTCTAGGATTGGCCTCCCTACTATCAAACATCATGTGACATGAGAAAGTACAGAAAAGTGCAGTAGAGATAAAGAAAATGTGTTCAAAATGTGAGTGTCATTGACATAAAGGTTAAATTAGAGATCCCACCAAGGGAAGAAACATAGAGGTTGATGGGAAGTGGCTAAGGACATAGCCTTAATCGAAACCAATGTGAAAGTTTATATAAGGCAAGAATAATTACTGCAAGACCTCAATAGGAGTATATGCAGAGCGCTGGTACTTGTAGTGCTCACAAATGAAAAGTCACATACCTGTGAGAAGAGAGAGAAACAAATAATAAATCCATATTCAGGGAATTCATGCAGGATAACTGTTTTTTTAACTGTTCTTTAAGAGTAATATTACTTTGTAATTTATAACTTAGTATATTTCTAACTTAGAGAACTGCCCACATCCCACCAACAATACAAAAAAACACAAACATCCACCTTTATCTATCTCTCCTTTCTAATCTTATTAGCTGGTGACATATCACCAAACCCAGGCCCAAACCACCTGTCCCACTCAGAGTTTACTGGTTGTATGCCTAGAAATTCGGCTAACCTCATAAATATCACATGCCTCCCCCCACACTCCAAACAACTTAAATGTGCCCTATTGAATGCACGCTCTGTTTGCAATAAATTAACATCCATCCATGACCTCTTTATCTCTCACAAATTCAACCTGCTGGCAATTACAGAAACCTGGCTCACACAATCAGACACGGCCTCGCCTGCAGCACTGTCACATGGTGGTTTCCACTTCACTCTCACCTCCAGGCCTGGTAACTGTAAAGGAGGTAGGGTTGGTATATTACTGTCACAAGACTTCACATACTCGGTTCTACCACCTGTTCCTTCACTCACATTTACATCATTTGTAGTTCACTCTATTAGGGTTTTTTGCCCTTTCTCTCTGCTTGTTGCTGCTATCTATCGCCCACATGGGCTTCCCAAAACTCAATTTCTAGAAGATTTCTCTGCCTGGCTCCTACATTTCTTATCCTCTGACATCTCCACTGTCATCCTGGGTGGCTTCAATATTGCTATTGACAGTCCACCATCTTTGCATGCTTCCAAACTCCTCTCTCTAACCTCCTCTCTCAGCCTCTCCCAGTGGTCTGATTCCTCTACTCATGAGGAAGGCCACTGCCTTGACCTTGTTTTCACCAGGCTGTGCTCAGTCTCTGATTTTACTAACACTCCCTTGCCTCTCTCTGATCACAATCTCATTACCCTCTCACTCTCCTCCATTACCCCAAGCTCACTGACACTGAAATCATGCAAGCCTACTCTAACCCACAGAAATACTAATGCTATTAATTTTCCACAACTTTTTTTTTTTTTAATTTCACTTTCTTTATTTGATTTTTACATATAAAACATATAAAACATTACAATACATTTCAGACATTGACATTTATAGTACATGACATCCTATTATACAATTCTACAAACAGTCATACCCCTCCCCCATTCACTCCCATAAACGCTAAATGGAACAAAGCATGTATATGTCACATTTGGGTCTACCATACCTTTCCAATGTTGTTTATGCACCTTGAATTATATTCTAATTCCTTACCCTGCCCCCTGTTCGCCTCTAATACTCTACATATATAATGCTGACCGGTTTTCCCTTTTCTTCTTCTCTTTTTTCTTTTCCTTTCCTTTTCCCTTTCTTTTTTCTTTTTTTTTTCTTTTTTTTTTTTGATTATTAACTGATGGGTAAATTAAGTGTTGTGCTATCACGTAGTTGGTGGAATATTATTTGTGCCTGTAATTTACTTATTTGGTATGCCAATGCATATTTTGTGCAATAAATTATTTTTTATCAAACCTTCGTGCAATTATTGGATAGTGTATTACTAAATAGTAGTGCTCGTTATAGTTTATGAAGGGTCCCTCATCTACATCCCACTTTTCCTTCCCGGTACACTCTTTATATATATACTTACTGTGTCATGTGTTTTGCAGTGATCTATATGTTACCTAATCTATAATGTGCTGGTCAGTTTATTACCTACGTACTTAACAGGGGTTTATTTGGGCAGTTATCTCCTCCTCCTCTTGCCAAGTTAGGTTATAGTCCCGCCATCTATCCCATTTGTCATGAAATTTTTTCTTTGCATTTCTTGTATAGAACATGTGTATTTCATGTTTCATCGTGTCTGTGACTAATGCTCTCCACCCTGCCAGTGCTGGGATTTTAGTTGAAAACCATATCCGAGCTATGGCAACTTTCGCCATTGTAATCAACGTGATAGCATAAGAGTAGAGCATTGGCCTGCGATCCCCCACTAACTCTAGGCCCAGGAGACAAGTTCTAGGATCCAGTTCGGCTACTAAGTGTGATGACCTCCTAATGTCGTTCCAAACTTTTTCCCAAAAGGAATAAACTTTAGGGCAAGCCCATATCATATGAAGGAAGTCGGCTTCTGATGTCCTACATCTCGGGCATCTATAATCCGCCCTTAAGCCAGCCTTATGCATACCTTATGGTGTGCGGTATATTCTATGAAGCACAAAATAGTGTATTTGTTGGCATCTAACAGATGAGGTTGCCCACCTGATAGATGCCAATACCACTCCCCAATCCTCCATTCCTATTGGGCCCAGATCTGATTCCCATTTTATTTTCAATTTCTCCAATGGGATTACGAGCTGGCATGTATTTAGATTATTATATAGACGAGATACCCTGCCTCTATTACCCATGCTTTGAAGCATTTTTTTTGTCGGAGATTCAGATATTGCCAATTCGAGGCCCCCAAATTGTGTTTGGATTGCGTGTCGCAATTGTAAATATCTGAAAAAATATTCATTTGGCAGATTGTATTCGCCTTGTAATTGTCCAAAGGTCTTGAGCAGCCCATTGGTGTAAATTTGACCTATAGCTCTAATATCCTTTTGGTACCATATGGTTTTTTTTTTTTTTTTTAAAGTATTTTTATTGGGTTTTCATAAACATAAACATAATTAATAACCATACATTACATTGGTTCGAAGCCATTGGGTATGAACATATAGGTTATACATTGGCATAACTGGTGTCAGACATTGACAAATAATTGGAGGTTTTGGGAGAGGGAGGAGGGGGGAGAGAGGGGGGGGATGAGAGGGGGGGGAGAGGGGGGTGAGAATGAGATATGGGTCAAGAGGGATGTGAATTGGCTTCAGGTGGAGGAATTCGCTTCACCTCGGATTTAGGGGTGGTATAACAATTCTTAACACATATATCTATGGCAAACATTAATCGCTATCTAAGGAGTTGCACACGGGTGTTACCATAATTCGTGGGAGTAGTGTGCTTACGTTAATACATCAATTAAATTGGGATTGTGTGTATTCCAGTTTTACAGGGGCGAGACATCTAAAACATGTAATAGTTTTTCTTGCACTTCTAAAGGCTTTGTTCTAATATATGGTTCCCATTTCCTCAGGAAACTCTGTGATATAGACTGAGAGGCATGAATCGAGTTATACCTGTCAAAAGCCATGCAGGTGTTGAGTAATTCCTCAACATCTGTTAGGCTGGGCATGCGTTTACTTGTCCAGGCCTTCAAGATGGCCTTCTTAGCCACAGTAAATAGTATTGATAAGGGGGTTAGATGTCTGCTTGAGACGTCGATATTCCAGACTTCGAAGTTGAGGAACATTATCGGGATAGGGTGCAGTTGGACCTTAAGCTTTAAGTCTCTCTCTAAGAAGAAAAGTATCTTAAACCAGAATTTTTTTGTGTATCCACAGGACCAGAAATTATGGTGGAATGGGGCAACGTGGAAGCCACATTTTAGGCATTTGCCCGTTTCATCTGGCACAAAGAAACTTCTCTGCCTCTGGGACATATATGCCTTGTTAATTACCCTGAAGTGCACCTCCTGGGTATTTTGATATATATGGTGGGGGATCTGTTGTTTATTCATATGTATTAGCGCCCTGGGGGAATATGGGAAGAGTATTGCAGCGTCTACTTCATAATGAGAGTAGGAGTCCATCTCCTGCATCCAGGCCACGGCAAATCTAGCAAGGAGAGCATTTGCGTAATTGGAAATATCCGGGATGCCAAGCCCTCCACTATCTCTGGGTTGTTTTAGTTTGGCTATGGAGATTTTAGGCTTTTTGTTGTTCCATATGAACTTTGTGAAGGCCTGGGTCAACAATTTAGTGTCTGAGGGGCTGATTTTTAGGGGTAGCATTTGCATCGGGTACATTAGTCTGGGGAAGATCACAGACTTTAGGACCTCGACTCTACCTAATAGGGAGAGGGGTAGTGTTTTCCAATTTTCGAGTGTTTGTAAGATCTTTGCTATGACAGGGGGTAAGTTTCGTTTATATAGGTCAGGTATTTTATGGGTAATTTGTACACCTAAGTATTTAATCTGCATGGGCTGGTGTTTTATTGAATTCAATATGTTAGAGGTCGGGAATGTTGGAGGTGTACCAGCGATAGTCAGAAGCTCCGATTTGTCTATATTAACCTTATATCCTGAGAAGCTACCAAAATCCAGCAATATCTGGAAAATCAAAGGGATAGCATGTTGAGGGGAAGACAGAAACAGTAACATGTCGTCCGCAAAGAGCGACACTCTGAGGTCCACATTGCGGATCTGTATGCCCTGGAATTCGGGGCAGTTTCTCAGTGTGATTGCCAGTGGCTCCAGCGCCAGCGCGAAGAGCAGTGGCGAAAGGGGGCATCCTTGCCTTGTGCCCCTCAGTATCGGGAATGGGTTAGACATTAGGCCATTACATACTATTGTGGAGGAAGCATTGTCGTACATGGTGGATATAAATCCAATAAACCTCTCTGGGAATGCGAATCGCCTCAGAGTGTTATGTAAATGTTCCCAGTGCACCATGTCAAAGGCCTTTTCTGCATCGAGGGAGAGGATAGCTTTCTGGTCCCCCGACATGGCACACTGGGAAGAATGTATAGCCGCCAGGACCCTTCTGATATTAGTGACAGAACTTCTCCCCATGACAAAGCCTGTCTGATCTCCATGAATTATTTTTGGGAGGATTAGCTTTAATCTCTCGGCCATTATTTTCATTAACATTTTGTAGTCCAGATTTAATAAGGAAATTGGTCTGTAGGAGCTGGGAAGTGAGAGGTCTCTGCCGGGTTTTGGGATTACTCGAAGGGTCGCTGAGTTAAAATATTTTGGGACAGTGTTTGTGGATAGGATGGTGTTGTATACCTGCGTGAGAACCGGAATAAGTTTTGGGGCCAGTAGTTTATAATATTCCGGGGTGAGGCCGTCTGGACCCGGTGCTTTGCCCGTCTTAAGGGATGACAGGGCTTGAGCGACTTCCTGGGGGGATATAGGCCTAGTCATCGCTGTGGAGTCATCTTCCGATATCTGAGGGGTTTCGAGGTTCTGCCAGAATTTAGTGCTCTTATTTTGGTCGGAAAGGGGCTTTGAATAAAGATCAGTATAGTATTCACATAGTACTTGAGCTGTTTGGGAGGTGGAGTTTGTAATAGTGTTGTCTGGTTTACGGAGGGGGTGGATGGTAGCCGGGGGTCTCTGTCCCTGGAGTAGGGAGGATAGCAGCCTACTGGATTTATTCCCGTATCTATGGAAACGGGATTGTTTCTTGAAGGAATATATGGATTCAGATTTTTCTATGCTACTTTCATAGGTGGCTTTAGCTGTGAGATATTTTGTTCTAGTGTCTGAGGAGGGGGAAGCCCTAAAGGATTGGAAAGCATCTGCTAGAGTTATTTGGGCTTGTAATTGTTCTTGTTTGGATTTTCGTTTTATATGTGCCATATGGGAAATTAATTCCCCTCTAATAGTTGCCTTTGAGGCCTGCCAAAACAATAAGGGGTCTGTTTCAACTGTTGCAATGTTATCACTGGCGTAATGCTCCCAGGCTGTCTTGACTACCTCTCTGAGGTGATTAGATGTGGCCAGTGCCGCAGGGCACCGCCAGTTTTGGGAAAAGGGGTGTTTTTTGTCCAGGTGTATTCTAATGTGGATCACTGCGTGATCGGAGATCACTATCGGAGCCATTTCTGCATGTTCTACCTTAGGTAGAAGGAAATGTGACAAAAGGATGTAGTCAATTCTTGACATCCGCCCTGTGGCTGCTGATAAGCATGAGAAATTGCTTTCCGTCGAGTGAAGGACCCTCCATGTATCTAAGAACTGTAGGGAATCACACAGTGCTGGGACTCCAAGCCTAGGTAGTTTGCGAGGGGTATTGGTGTGTTGTTGCCTGTCCAACTGGTTAGAGGAAATTAAGTTCAGGTCTCCACCCAATACCACTGGCAAATGTGAGTAGGGAGTCAATAGTGAAATCAGTTTCTGAAAAAAGGAAGGGGAATGCTGATTCGGGGCATATACATTGAGACATACCAATTCCTGCTGTTCACATTTTAAAAGACATAAGACATAACGGCCCTGTGAGTCTGCAATAGTTTTCAATACCTCTATATCTAAACCGGTTCTGGCCAGGATGGAT
Organism: Crinia signifera; assembly: GCF_055691185.1. Lineage (NCBI taxonomy): Eukaryota > Metazoa > Chordata > Amphibia > Anura > Myobatrachidae > Crinia > Crinia signifera. The sequence goes on from NC_139217.1 coordinate 151,264,982, forward strand.
ACTCCTCTGGCCTTAGATGTAAAGGAGACCGAAGCGAGGAGCCTCCATCGCAGCATATTGAGTTTTACATTTTCCTGTGGGAGGAGATGAGTCTCTTGAATGAGAGCTAAGTCTAGTTTAAATTTGTTTAGGTATACCAAAATTCTCTTCCTCTTCACTGGGGAATTAATGCCGCCTACATTCCAGCTTGCTATGTTAAGTGTCATGACGGCTGTTCAAGGGTGGTGGGAATTCTCCTGGGGAAAATTCGATCGACATCTTACTCATCTGTAGCTGTGAGGGATGCATACTCATTCTCAGGAGTGATTGGGATTGCAGAAGGGGGGGGGGGTTCAAGGGGGAACAAACTAAACATACTAACTAAACTAAAGTAGGGCCAAAGCGGCCGACTTCCTTCTCTCACCTGGAGAGAATAACACATCTTAAACTAGAACACAGTATGTGAGCTCCTGGGCTCACCGGCTCAAACAATACTTATTAGAAAGTTACTTTCAGCATTATATGAAACAACTCAAGCATATAACTTAAAACCTTGCTCCCGAGGGAAAGGTCACCATCTCCTCGTAGCCTTCTGGAATCAAAGCACATGTGGAGATCATGATGTAGTGGGCAGACCCCAAAGGTCCCTGTTGAAAGAGTAAGTTCCAGATGGCTTGTAACGAGAGTCATAGCTAAGGGAAATTGTGAAAGGGCGGGGGGGTATCCCCTCTGCCTTGTCGCGTGGTTCAGTCACAGTCCGACATTTGGTCATGTTGGCTCCCTCGACCATGTTCACCTTTAAGGTAGCGATATGCGTCTTGCGCCGATGTGAAGTCCTTATAGGATGATCCCTCATAAATTCTTAATCTCGCCGGGTATAGTAAGGCGAACTTGCGTTCCAGCTTGATGAGGCGGGCACAAATGGGGGAAAACTCCCTTCTCTGTTTGGATAGTTCGGCTGTGTAATCCTGAAATAATAGGATGGAGTTTCCTTCCCAAGTGAGGTCCCTCTTTTTGCGGGAAGTTGCCCAAATGAGTTCCTTATGTAAGAAGTTCATCGTTTTGAAGATTACTGCCCTGGGTCTGGCGCCATCTTGTGGATTTCTGCTGCCAAGTCTGTGTGCGCGCTCGACTATCATGTCTGCACATCTATCCTGGATCCCCAGGAGTTCTGGCAGTTTAATTTTTATGAATTGAAATAAATCTGGGCCCTTGAGAGATTCAGGGAGGCCCACGATTCTCAAGTTGTGTCTTCTGGACCTGTTCTCTAAGTCTTGTACTTTGTCATATAAATATTGCAGGTCTTTTGATTGCTGCTTGAGAACAGGTTTTATCTCTGCAAGGTCCTGAAAAACATTCTGCCTTCAGCTTCAACTACACGCTGTTGTATTTGGGCTATTTGTTTCTTTATGTTGAATGTCTGCTCCTGTAGTAAGGGAGCCATGGCTGCTATTATAGCGTGTATCATGTCACCATATGTGACCGGGTCATCCGCCTGTGGCGGTGTCTTGTCTGGGTGTGTGGATGAGGGAGAGCGAGAGGCCTCCAGGGAAGTGTCTGCATCTGGGGACATGCTTTGTTTAGTGCGCTGGGGGAGAGGTGAAAGCTGCTTCCCTTTGTCTGTGACGGGCGCCATCTTGGTAGTGGCAGGCACCGGAGTCTTACCCCTGTTTGCGCGTTGTCTCGATCCGGACGTATCCGACTGGAATCTTTCCATGCAGCGGGGATGGTCAGCGGGTGACGGGGGAGCAGATTGTGCCGTCCTGGAGGCGAATTCGCCATGAAAAAGATGCTTTGAGCCGGGTCGCAGCGGAGCTCTCTAAGCTAGCAGCCTCACATCACGCTGCCCTCGATGGTCCTCTGGTACCATATGTTATTGGCGGATATTTTTTCTAGCTCTGGGTATTTTTTGTTGAACCACAGTGGAGTTGCGGTTTCTGTTCCTATCCATTCTCCTACAGAGTGCAGGGATCTCCATATTAATACCGCCTGGCGGATAATAGGAGTGAGTTTATATGTGGAAATTCCTGAAAGAAGCAGTGCAAGTGGGGATGCCCATTGGCCTATCTGTTCTTTAAGATATGCTAGTATTAGCGGATCCTCTGCGTTTATAACCCAGCCCACTAGATGTGCTGCTTGTGCTGCCATATAGTAGTTTCTTAAATTGGGGAGCACCAACCCACCCTGCTTTTTGGAATTATATAATGTTTTAATTGCAATACGTGGTGACTTGTCCTTCCAAATGAAAGAGACCACTAACTTTTCTATCACATTAAACACTTTCTTTGGGATGTATATGGGCGAACTCTGCCAGATATATATTTTGGCTGTATTACCATTTTAAACATGTTTATTCTTCCAGTTAGTGTCATGAGTAATTTTTTCCATGTATGCATACGGTCTTTAAATCTGTCTGTTACTGGTTGCACATTGAGCTCTGCGTAGCTCTTTGGGCAGGGGGTGATCCATATGTACCTAAATATTTCATTTTGACCGTCCATTTTAATGGGGATGTGGCCTGCTGATCTTCTGGTATACTGTATATCCCGATATTGGCATTATATTTGATTTGTCCCAATTTATTCGTAGGCCTGAAAAGTCCCCAAATTTATTCACCACGTCCAGTGTTTGCTGTAGGGGTTTCCCAGCATCCCTGAGAAAAAGCAACGGTACTTATGTAGTAACTGGGCTGCCGATTTCTAAATCGGGTCGGATCGGGAGATCGCATCGCATCGCATGCGACCATGCGATTCGATGCGATGCGATGCGATGCGATGACCCGATTTTTCCATAGGAATCAATGTTAAAATGGACTGAGTCCATTTTAACATGGAATTCAATGGGAAAAATGGGTCCTTTTCATACCCCTACTATCCAAGTGGGCATGGAGTTGGATATAAACCTGTGGCGAGCGTAGCGAGCCACCGAGCCCGAAGCGTGGCGAGCGAAGCGAGCCCCGCGAGGGGACGAATACCGTCCCCTCGCGGGGCTCGCTTCGCTCGCCACGCTTCGGGCTCGGTGGCTCGCTACGCTCGCCACAGGTTTATATCCAACTCCATGCCCACTTGGATAGTAGGGGTATGAAAAGGACCCATTTTTCCATAGGAATCATTTTAACATTGATTCCTATGGAAAAATCGGGTCATCGCATCCGATATCGGATGCGATATCGGATGCGATGCGATGCGATATCGCATCGCATCGCATCTGATTGTATGCCTTAACTTAAGGCATACAATCAAAAAATCGGCAGCCCAGATACTACATAAGTACCAAAGCAACACATCGTCAGCATATAGGGCTATGACTTCTTCAATTTCCCCTATTTTGATACCCTTTATTTCTGGATCCGCTCATATCTGGCATGCCAGGGGTTCTATAACTAATGAAAATAGGGCCAGGGACAGGGGACATCCCTGCCGTGTGCCCCGTTTTAATTTAAAAGAGTTTGAAATATACCCATTTACAGAGACCCTTGCCACTGGGGCTGAGTATAGCAGCTGAATCCACTTAATAAATTGGGGGCCAAATGCCAGTTTCCGCAATACCGCCCACATATAGTTCCACTCTACTGAGTCAAAAGCCTTGGCTGCGTCCAAGGACACAACCAAGGCTTCCGACTCCAGGCCTTGACCTCTCTGCAAATGGTAATATAAACCGCAAATTTTGGGATGCCGTTCTCTCAGGCATGAATCCTGATTGATCTGGATGTACGATAGTGGTTATTACTCTATTAAGACGCGTGGCAAGCATTCTGGACAGAATTTTAATATCATTGTTTAAGAGGGATATTGGCCTGTATGAATCCAGGAGTAAGGGATCCTTATCTTTTTTTAATATTAATATAATCAATGCCTCTGACATAGTAGCTGGTAGAGAACCCAATTCTAATAGCGTGTTAAACAACTCCATAAGATAGGGAACAAAGAAGTATGCGTGTTTTTTATAAACTTCGGCGGGGATTCCATCCCTTCCAAGTGCCTTCGAAGCTGGGAGTGATGATATAGCCTGCCCTATCTCGTCCCTAGTAAACGGGGCTTCCAGCTGCAAAGCGTCTCCCTCCGAGAGAGATGGCATAGCTATTGCACTTAGGTACTCATCTGCTTGTTTTTCATCAAGTACCTGTGCGGAATCGTACAGATCTGAATAGTACCCAGAGAAAACCTCTACAATTTCCCCTGCCGTATAACATATTACCCCCTGAGAATTTTTTACACAAGATATTATATTATTACCACTTTCGGCTTTGGCCAAAAAGGCCAATTGACTCCCCCCAACGTCTGATTCATAGTACTGCCTATGCCTAGAGAACAGCATCTGTCTTCTTGTCTTGCTATATAAATATTCCACCCACTCCTGTTTGGCTTTTATTAGCTGTGTTCTAACACTACCCCGCCTGGAACTGATATATTCCTGTTCAAGCTGCTGATATTTATTCACCATCGCTTCCTCCTCATTCTTGCCTTTTCTTTTTATCTCTGCGATCTTTTTAATAAAAGTCCCCCTCATCACAGCTTTTAGGGCATCGTATTTGGATATTGCCTATTCTCCGTGACATACCCATCCCATTCTTGTGAAAGGCCGTTATCTGTGCCCATTAGATCCAGCCAGAAGGGGTTTAATTTCCAGGCCACTTCGCCACGGTCCAGCGCCAAATCAATGGTAAGGAGGATGGGGGAGTGGTCTGAAATCCCCTGTGCTAGATATTTTATGTCAGTGATTGCGGGGGCTAATATAGGAGATATCAAGGCGAGATCAATTCTAGAATAGGTGTTATATGTGGGGGAATAACATGAGAACTGTGGTATTTCTTGGTTCCTTTGTCTCCAAATATCTATCAACCCTATTTCTCCTATTAGTTTTGAAAAAGGGGTGGGGGCAGTCTTATTTGAGGTAAGCATTCTTGCTCCGCTCTCCTTCCATCTATCAGCGCTTTTGCACATAACGTTGTTAAAATCTCCCATGCATAGAGTAGGGACTTCAGGGTGCTCTGCTATAAATCTTAACAATTCATGCATGACATCGTTATTATAAGGCGGCGGGATATAGATGGCCATTATATATAGAGGTTTATAATTTACAGTGGCTTTCAGGAATACATATCTTCCTTTTGTATCTATCGAGCTTTTTTCAAGGTGAAAATTCACAGTTTTTTTTACCAATACAGATACGCCTCTGGCATTGTGGGTAAAAGTTGAATGAAACATGGAACCTATCCACGGCTTTTTTAATGCCTTAACCTTATCTCCATACAAATGCGTTTCAGATCAGCAGATTATATCTGCAGAATGTTTACGAATTTGAGACATCACCAGGGATCTTTTAATCTTGTTATTTATGCCCCTTACATTCCAACTCATAATATTTAGTCCTTGTATTCTTTTAGTCATAGTACACTAATAGTTGACATATTGTTGAACGGGTTTGATCTAATTATACCTGCTGGCAGTTTGCCTTTATGACGCTTAAAAAGTGACATTTTTCTTAGTGACCCAAGTAGACAAAGACACAAAAAAGCTAAAAGAAAACAACCATAACAAAAAAAACACTTCGACAACATCCCATACATTGACCCTGGTACCCGCCCCATCCCTCCCTGTATAACCTCGCCCTGAGGAATACCTACCTCCCTAGTTAAAATATGCTACCTATCTAACCCTGTTGGGGGATGTGGGGAGTACTTTCCCACCTCTATCTGCAGCAAATGGAAACACCCTCACTACCTAATTCCCCCCCCCCCCCCCCCCCCCTGGTGAGGAGCAGAGACAGAAAAAAAAAATATATATATACAAAGTATTTCCACGATGTATGCAATCCATGTATACATTAAAGAAAAAATTACCAATCTAAAGGAGGAACAGCACTATTCCCGGAAAAAATAATCCACTGTTTTAAGCCTGAGAGTTTACCACTCACATAGATACTCATTTTATTCGTTCAACAGGACTTTAACAATGGAAAAAAAAAGAGAAAAAAAAATAATAATTCCCGAGCGTCAATCCATGCATGTATCCTAGACTTTTATATCATAACATTGTTCCCAGCCGAGAATGCATTTACTCTTATACCCGAGAATCTTACCCCTCAAGGAACATATTTACTTTAGCGTATTACAACCAATAAATTCATGCTGGTGTAGTGCCCAAGGAAAGGATTATTAATCTGAAAGACGGAGAGCATTATTCCCCCCAGAAAACAATCCGTTATTTTAAGCCTGAGAGTTTATCTCATCACATGGACTCGCAGTTCATTCTTTTCTTCAAGCATAACCTTAGCAATAGATAAAGGCACACAGGAAAAAAAAAAAAAAAAAACACAAGCCTACATATATCTTGCATTTACATGTCATAGCATTGTTCCTAACAGAGGAGACATTTTTCTATTTATGACTAATATTATGACCTATACTCTAGCCCCTGTTACTTTAACCAATGCAGCCTACAGTTTTTTGCTAAAATGGTGCCGAGAAAAACAAGAAAACGAAAAAAAAAAAGCCTTTTATTAAATGAACCCCAACGTGTTCACTTCATGCAGAGTCGCAACTCCATCTATTTTTCTGCTTCTATTGCGTTGGTAAAAAAATGAGTTGAATTTTCATAGACCACTCTCAATCTTGCTGGAAACTGCATTGAATACTGTATGTTCTTATCCCGAAGTTTACGTTTAACCTGCGTAAAAGTAGCACGACTTTTCTGTACTACTATGGCAAAGTCAGGGTACAGAGAAACTGGATGGTTATCATACATCAGTGCACCTTTAATAAGGGCCAATCGAAGCACAGTGTCCCTGTCTTTAAAGTGTAGAAAACCAACTATTAAAGTTCTAGGGGGGGCCCCGGGCTTGGGTGCTCCACCCGGAACTCTGTGTGCTCGTTCAATAGCATATTGTTGTGAAAATGCTTCCCTGGTGAACAGTTGTGCCAGCCAGTCCTCAACAAATGTTCCTGGATCGGTGCCTTCAGTACGCTCTGGGAGACCTACTATATGTATATTATTTCGCCTCAGTCTGCCCTCCATATCTGAGAGCTTTGATTGGACTGATGCCACTTGGGTTACTAAGTCGTCCATTTTTCTTTTTAAAGGGGAAGTATCAACCTCCAATTGCGAAATACGAGTTTCAGTTTGGTTACTCTCTCCCGGATTTTCTGCAAATCTTGCCTAAGCAGTGAGACATCTGACTGTACTTGGCCTATTTTTTCTGTGACCCTATGTTCAGAGTCAGAATTTGCTTGTAATATTTGCTGTGTAGAATGGATTGGCTCGTTCAAGGAGTTGTCTATTTCACTGTGTGGGGCTGGTGAACTCGGGACACTTTGTATGTTGGATCTGGTAGCCTGCGTGTTCCGTGAGAATTTTTCTAGCTTGGCAGCGGCCGCTGCTGCAGTGCCAGATTTGCCCATACTTCAGTTTATATCCAAAATCTCAATCGGCTTTTACCTTGTGCCCGGAGTCTATTTTATTTAGCAGCAAAGGAGAGCAGGTAATCAAAAAATGAACGGGCAAAAACAGAGGAAAAAACACAAGGGGAAAAAAAAAAACAAGTACCTTTAATGGCAGTCCCGCCTTTATGGTCTATTGTCTCTCCTGTGTAACGGCTTATTGCTGGCTCGGTAACTGAGCTGTTCTTTAGAGAGAAGAGTGGAGGGTTTCTCTGCAACCGCCAATCTCACTTTTGCCTCTCGGCGCGCTGTGCCCTTACAGGTGTTCACCTCTTTCGTGTATCTACCAGGCCACCAGCACCAGCCTGGCCGTATCGAGTAGAGCAGTCTGCTGTCTGTACTGCAGGTGACCCGAGAAGTTCTTTGCCAGCACTCAGCAATGGGTCTTTACTTGTATCTGTCACTAGGGCAGCCTGCCGCGGTTTATCTGTGCTGACCGTCTGAAGTATGGGCAGCCCCAGGAACTGGTGCAGTGCTGATGAAGTGCTTGTATTTAGGGGCCTGCAACTCGATTCTCGGTTCAGGCGAGGGAGCGGGAAGCAGGCGTCCGCACAGCTGTCTCACCCCTTCAGTGTCTCAGACTTCCAGGAGCCAGGCGTCTTTCAATGTGGGAGGCGCACAGAGCAGGGGATTCTGTAGCTGCCACTGCCCGTCCGTGCTGTCCTGTCCGTCCACAGCGGCAAGAGCAGTACAGCGTTGCTGCGGCAAGCCCGCCGCTCGACTCTCGAATCAGGCGGGGGAATGGGAAATGGAGACCGGTGCAGCTGTCTCTCACCCTCAGCACCGCCAGCCGTTCACGTCCGCTCCCGCCGTCTATACGCGCTGTGTCGGAAGTCGAGTGTGCACCCCTCGGGGAGCCAGGCAGCAACACAGCCCTGGACGCTCAGTTCCCTTGTTCGTGGTATCCTTCACCGGCTTACTCGCTCCAGCCTGCACAGTTTTACTCCAGCATCAGTGGTCTGTTTTGGGGTTCTTCTTGTAGGTTTTAGTGCCTCACCAGGGTCATTGTAGGATGGAAGTTTTAGGATTCACTGAGGGAGCTACAGCGTGCTGCTGCTACTCCATGCTGCAACAGACCCTTCCCCCCCAATTTTCCACAACTTACCACCTCCCTGCAACAACGGCTCTCACAAATTTCTACATTTACCTCTCCTGACTCTGCTGTTTCCCACCTCTACCAGACACTTGAAACAGCCCTTGATGAAGTGGCTCCAGCTACCCATTACACCCCACATAGGCTTAAATGCCAACCGTGGCACACCAAAACAACCAATGGTGCAAATCTCGTAGTATGACTGATTTCCTTGCATATAAAACTAGTTACCACTCCTACTGCAATGCTTTGGATGCTTCCAAACAAACATACTACCAATCTCTCATCTCTTCTCATGCCACCAACCCTAAGCTACTTTTAACATATTTAAGTCTCTTCTGTACCCTCCCCCTCCTCCCCCACCGGCTACCAGTAGTGCACAAGAACCTGCCTCCTACTTTAAGGACAACATTTATAACATCCGAGATGAAATGGTATGCTCTTCCACAACCTCTAACCCTCTTTCTTCCCCACCTGAACCCTCTGGCACTTTCTCTTCATTTAAGCCCACAAATGAAAAGGAAGTATCCGCACTCTTCTTATCCTCTTACTCTACTACCTCTCCTCTCGATCCTAGACTTGCGCAAGTCATTAAAAATCTATCTCCTGTGATTATTCCAACCTTAACTAAAATCTGCAATCTCTCTCTTACTACTGGTACTTTTCCTTCTCTGCTCAAACATGCAGTGATAACTCCTATTCTAAAAAAAACAGAATTCTGACCCTAACTCTCTCTCTAACTATCGTCCTTTATCTCAGCTCCCAAGCCTCTCCAAGCTACTGGAGAGACTTGTCTACTCTCGCCTCACAAACTTTCTTAACTCTCACACCCTATTAGACCCACTTCAGTCAGGATTTCACGCTCAACACTCCACTGAGACAGCACTGACTAAAGTGGTGAATGATCTGGTAATGGCTAAGTCTAAAGGCCATTACTCACTACTTATTCTTCTTGATCTTTCTGCTGCATTTGACACCGTCGATCACTCTCTTCTCTTACAAACACTACACTCCCTAGGTCTTAATGATACAGCCCTTTCCTGGTTCACATCTTACCTATCTGATCGCTCTTTCAGTGTTCGCTTCTCTAACTCTACTTCCTCTTCATTACCTCTGTCAGTCGGAGTTCTGCAAGGTTCAGTCTTGGGTCCTCTGCTTTTCTTAATCTATACCTCCTCTCTTGGCAAACTATCAGCTCTTTCGGATTTCAGTATCACTTGTATGCTGATGATACTCAAATCTATCAACCCCAGAGTTGTCACCAGTGGTTTTGGGTCGAGTCTCTGATTGTCTCTCTGCCATCTCATCTTGAAAGTCTTGTCGCCAACTCAAACTCAATATTTCCAAAACGGAATTACTTATATTTCCGCCAACTAAGAACAGTTACCATCCTGATATCTCCATCGCTGTTGACAACTCAACAATCTACCCTACCCCACAAGCTCATTGCTTAGGGGTCATCCTCGACTCTGAACTGTCCTTTCTTCCCCACATTCAATCTGTCTCCAAATCATGTTACATGCATCTAAAAAACATATCCAAAATACGACCCTATCTCACACAAGACACTACCAAATCTCTTATCCATGCACTCATTATATCCCGCATTGATTATTGCAATAGTCTCCTAACTGGTCTTCCCAAGAACAGACTCTCACCACTGCAATCAATTTTAAATGCTGCTGCTAGGCTGATCTTTCTTGCAAGACGCTCATCGTCTGCTGATCCGCTCTGCCAGTCCCTCCATTGTTTGCCTGTATATTACCGTATTCAATATAAAACACTTCCACTTGCATATAAAGCTATTAACCATACTGCACCAGCATATATCTCTGCACTTATCACAAAATATCTCCCATCTTGACCACTACACTCTACACAAGATCTGCGTCTCTCTTCTGCACGGATCACTAGCTCACATTCACTATTACAGGACTTTCATCGGGATCCTATGGAATGCCCTTCCACGCACATTAAGACTCTCCAACAGTCTCCAAACTTTCAAGCGTTCCCTGAAAACTCACCTCTTTAGGCAAGCCTATCATATTTAAATTCTACATACATAACCCTCCAAGGTACTTATGTATTATATAGCTTCCCTTCTGGACTTGTAACTGCTATGCTATTACTGGTGCCTGTCCTTGTGTTTCCCCCCTATATCCCTATAGATTGTAAGCTTGCAGCAGGGTCCTCCTACCTCCAAGTCTGTCTGTTGTTGCCCAGTTTGTCTTATCACTGTCTACTATTGTAAAGTGCAACGGAATCTGCTGCGCTATATAAGAAACTGTAAATAAATAAATAAGAGTGATGATAGACAAGGAATGGCAGGACAAGTAGGACGTCAATCAAAGAGCAACATGATGAGGCAGAACCGGTCATCGAGCTCCGGGGTACATCCACCAACCTCCCAGGGTCTCCACGGGACTATTCAAGCTCACCCAACGGGTCTCCTCGCCACCACCACCTACGACCTAGAAGCCCTGCTTACCCAGCTGAAGAAGCCGCATTCTCACCCTCCGCAGAATCCATCTTTATGGCTGTGATCTGACCAGGACCCGTAAGCTTGTGGCGGCACTGCCATTATAGCCTTCTCCCACTGCCACCAATGACTGCCTGATGGAGATGTACTCTGAGTATCATTACGAGGGGACTCCTGCTGCCCCGTTGGCCATCTACCCGCCTCCCCCGTATCATTGTTACTGCCTGCTGCTGCACTCCACTGAGCCCGGAACCTCCGTTCTTTAAAACTGCAGCCTCCAACAACACTGCATCACCGCTGCTCCCCAGTGAACCCCTGCCACAATCGGCCAGCGCCTTTTTCCCACACTCTACCATTTGGATGCTGCAATGTTCGAGCACTTACACCAGCCCCCCCACATAGCAAAGGAGCCTCTTCTCTGCGGCTGCAGTCGGGTGCACTGGTCCAGCTGGGACCCTGCCAGGCATATTAGATCAGGACCAAAACAGACTCACACAGGTCTGAGGAAACAGTTCTAGTCTTACACTCCTCCCCTGCTTCACGTACTGCTTCTGGAAACTCCTCTCTCGAGGCCTGAAGACATATCCCCTGGCACTTGCCATCCTTGATGAGGATTCCCCTCTCCTCCCTTATTACACTTGCCTGACACTAATTGCAGTTATACCGCTCTCTCCTACAAAGCTCCCTGGTAGGACTGGTAAAAGGAAGGAATGTAGTAGGGAATTAGAGTAGAATGAAAGGTATCTGGTCCCTGGGTTGACAGTCACTAGGTTGATTACTAATGGCCAAAACCTAAAGATGGGTCCACAGATATCTGTGGCTCCACCCAGGTCGCCCACCAGACAATCATGATCAGAGAAATAGCTGGCGGGTGGGCCTAACTCCTGGTCTGTAATTCTTTTTTGTGAGCTGCGCGTACGAATTAGGCACACAAGCATGGCAATGTGTGTGCGTCTTTCTCCACTGATGTTGCATGTGGCAATTGGTGCAGAAATGATGAGCACAGCTATATCTGTATATGTTATGCAGTTTGCTATGCATACTTGAAATAGAGTAGTGACATACTGTAATGTGTTGGTGTTTATTGTGTATTGTCATACTGTAGCTGTAGTACCCTGCATCTACTGTAGCTAGCTTGGTGGAATATAATAGCATGTGATATACTGTAATTTCTATGGAAATTGGATCTCACTGTGGCCCTTATTCAGATCTGATTGCAGTACAATATTGTTTGGAAAATGGGCAAAACCATGTGCACTGCAGGTGGGGCAGATGTAACATGTACTCCCATTTTAGTAAATTTACCCCACAGTGTGAGACACACCCATACACACAATAGCTACCATCCTGGCTATACTACAGGTTGAGTATCCCTTATCCAAAATGCTCGGGACCAGGAGAATTTTGGATAACGGATTATTCCGTATTTCGGAATATTTGAATATTTCAATGATGTATTTTGAAGTATCTTGCATTTATGCTGTATAAACACAAAATATACACACAAATATATTTTATTACCACATAAAATACACACAAATATATTTTATTTGTTCAAAAAACAAGGTTTCAAAACATGAAACAAAATGTGTGTACTATCTCAGCACTGAATTTGAATGCCAAGCAATCATTGTCTTGCACATATATAGTGCCAGTTACATATCATGTCCCCAGTGATGCTGTTACAAATGTCCCCAGTGAGTTTTTAGCAAAAAAAAATTTTTTTTCCACTTTCTGGAATGTCTGGTTTTCGGAATAATTCGGATAACGGATATTCGGATACGGGATACTCAACCTGTACTATGTGCTACTCTTTTACAGTATGGTATTTTATATTATTTTGTTTTATATAATATTATTTTATAGGAAAGTATTTGTAACAGGCTTGCCTACCTGACCCCCTCCATGAGGGAGAAAATGCTCTGTTCCTGCACTTCCCTGGTAATGTATAATTGCCATCACCTGTGGTGAAACACCTTTCTTATCAATAACCTAGCTCCCCACAGGTGATGGCAATCATACATTACCAGGGAAGTCCAGGAACAGAGAATTTTTCTCCCTGAAGGAGAGGGTCAAGGTAGGCAAGTATAATTTGTAATTGAACATCAATGTTAGTGAGAATACAGCTACATCTTGTGTGCAAACCTTTTTCATATACACATAAGCTACTGATATCTGTATAATTGTTCCTCTAAATTTATTGCATGAAGGTTATTGATTTCATTAGATTTAACAAGAAATTACAGTTCTGATGAATTCATTATATTAGTTATAAATGGTTATTAAGCGTTCATTTGCTTATCTGCCTCACTATTTGATCCTCAATGCTGTGAGCGCAGAAATAACATGTGCTGTAACAGGCACTCCTCTTGGCCTTTACTCTTTATTTATATTGATCATCTTACAATAAAGACCAGGATTTCTATTTATCATTTTAAGACAAGTATTTTTATGCCTCAGAGGCAGAATAAAAAAACATTTTATCAATGATGTTAATATGATTTTAACAAATACGAAGTCAATTATCGCAGTCATAAATATAAAATGTTAATTTGTTATTAATTCGAAGGAAAGAAAAAACGTTGTTAATACATCCTTTCATCATCGTTTCAGGTTCAAAACCTGTTTGTTGTAATCAGTGCTAATCAGTCATTTGCAGTTGAGCACATGTTACAAATGAAGATAGAAAAATAAACACTTATAGTACTTTTTTAGAATTGACTGGATTGACAGCCAGCCCTCGAACGCGTCAGGGGCTTGCTGCCCCTGACAGCAAATTTTAAACCCCCCCCCCAACCCCCCCCCTGGGCAGGCAGGGAGCTGCAGGGAGTGCTTCACTGGTCCCACTCGTGCATATGTAATAAGCGGGACCCAGTGCAGTGAATATTAAAGACGTCATCTGTGACGTCATCTGTAAAAAAAAATTACAATTAAATATATATTCATGTGCTGCAGGTACATGAATCTAAATAGCAAACCCCTTCACATAATAAATTACTGATTTTTTTTAACACCAAAAAAAACGAAACAAAAAAAAATCCCTTTATTTTAAAAGAACACATTCCAGTTCACCTTAAAAAGATGTCGAATGCAAAACGGTGAATCATGGCAAAAATCAGGGAGAAAGCAGTTCTCCATCCTAGCATTGAATACACTCTCGGCGAATCACAGTGAAAAGCCCATTGAAATACACTAGCGAATTGCAGCGAGCATGAAACGGAGAACTGGTCTGCATTCACTGTTCGCTTTCAGCGAACAGTGATCGTTAAAATAGGTTGAAACAGATTTTCAGTGAAAAGATTCACCGCAGAGCATTAAAACAGCCCGATTCGCTGAAAAAACAGTGAATCCAGAGTATTGAATACTGCCCTTTCAGTGCCCGCGCCCACCCCGCACCTCAGGCAAACACAACTGCAGTACCCCCACACAAGACACTCCCCCACCCATGCCATCCCTGCACACACCAGCTACACACCCGCTCCTCACCGGTAACACTGCACCATCCACCATACCCCCACAATCACACCAACTGCTCATGCAGTACGCCCACACCACCCGCTAATCAACTACACCCGACCCTCACACACCCACCCGACGCTAATCAACTACACCCGACCCTCACACACACCCGACCCTCACCCACCCACCTGAAGTACCCCTGCAAACTGCCCCTCGGCAACCCACAACACCACCACACCCGCCCCAGCTACAGCACCCCCTGTGCAACTCCACCAATCGCAGCACACCCACACCCACAACATCACCGGACACTCTCCACCACCTGCGGCAACCTTACACCCACCACTCTCCCATCCTACTAATGCACCCACCCACAGCAACCCCGCACCCGGACCTCCTCAACCCACAGTACCCCCCAACCCAGCCAAACCAACACTGCACCCACTCATCACCCATTCGCAGTACACACGCACCCATACCTACCCCACCACACCACCATTGTTACCGACTCAAAGCACCCACTCAACTGCTCCTCACTCAACCAGTGCACCCCACCATCCCACACCACCCACACGAGGCATCCCGCACCTGCAACTGCCTCACCCGCAGTATCCCTGCACCCGCCATTCCCCCACCTACACCACCTCCAATCAACCTCCCCACCCATGGCACCCTTGAACCCTACCCTCACCTACCCAGCGTCACCACCACAACGCCACTCCACCAACCAAAGCCGCACCACATCCACCTGCCGAAAAACCACACCTGCCCCTCCCAATCCGCACTACTTCCCCACCCACTCCCTCCCGCACAAACCATTATTTCAACCAAAAAAGGTGTTCACAGGTTAAGGGGCCACAGTATACCAGACCCGCCCCTCCCACACAAAGCCTATTTCATGCAATAAAGACGTTCACAGGTTAAGGGGGTGGAGCCCCTTACGACGGTGTAAAGAGTGCCCATAGGGCACGATGAATCACCTAGTTTTACAATACAATCTATAATTTAGTCATATCTAAAATATAAAAGTTTAAAAAATGTACTGCACTGTATTTGATATCTAGATAATGATGATTGTCCTAATATACATGTCAAGCTCCAGGGGCCACTTTTAAATACTGCGTGTGGGAATATCCCTTACTGCAGAGGTGAACAACAGGCGGCCCGCGGGCCGGATGCGGCCCGCGAGACGCTTATGTCCGGCCCGCCGCACTGAAATTCAGTACCTTGACAAGCGGCCCAACTATGAATAGCCGCTTGTCATTTAAATTGCAGAGGGGACCGGGAGAGCTCTGTTCCGGCGCCGCTGCTGTCAATGGCGGCCTGTGCTTGTCGCGCACAGCATTACTGGGAGCGCGGGAGGGGATGCGGTGACGCGACAGCCGCTTTGCTGCCATTGGTTGCTGCGCCCGCCGTGTGACCGCGTCCCCTCCCACACCACAATAATGTTGTGCACTGTGCAGGGCGGGCGCAGTCCGGATTCCACATCTCTGAGGCGGTAAATGTTAAATTGCCTCTCTCCTGCCTTCCCCTCTCAGCTACTTGCCTCTTTCTGGCTTCCCTCTCAGCTACTTGCCTCTTTCCTGGCTTTCCCCCTATCTCAGACGCCACTGATAAATTTTATTAAAGCAAAGTAAGGAGCAGGCTATTTTCTCTGCATTCGTTTTAAATATATATATATATATATATATATATATATTCATACATACACACATCTATACATTATAGATGTGTGTGTGTGTGTGTATATATATATATATATATATATATTACACACACACACACATCTATAATGTATAGTTGTGTGTATGTATGAATATCTCCTATATATTTGGCTACATCTGTCAA